>NC_068308.1:5876785-6011593 GCF_025860055.1 Xyrauchen texanus | reverse complement strand
GAGTTCAGGAGAAGAAGAGTTTTGTAGGTTTTCGCAAATTTTTCAACGTACAGGAAAATCCATCATGGCAGAAGTTATGGGTTCTTGAGGCTTTTTGTTCCCCATGAGGAATGAGGCATGTACACCAAATTTCAGAAGATTTGGACAAATGGGGTGGAAATTGTATCACTTTGAATTTTTGTTTTTTGGGCGTGGCCTGTAGCGCCACCTATGGGCGAATGTGGACCATTCTTGGTTTGGGGGTACCGTTGGCATGGAGTATCAATGTGCCAATTTAGAAAATTTTTGACCAGTGACTTTTTGAGCTATTGGGGCTCAAGGAGAAGAAGAATAATAATAATAATAATAATAATAATAATAATAATAATAATAATAATAATAAAACCATCAATTACAATAGATTCCCTCCTACGGAGGAATCTAATAATAATAATAATAATAATAATAATAATAAAACCATCAATTACAATAGATTCCCTCCCTACGGAGGAATCTAATAATAATAATAATAATAATAATAATAATAATAATAATAATAATAATAAAACCATCAATTACAATAGATTCCCTCCTACGGAGGAATCTAATAATAATAATAATAATAATAAAACCATCAATTACAATAGATTCCCTCCTACGGAGGAATCTAATAATAATAATAATAATAATAAAACCGACAAATACAATAGATTCCCTCCTTACGGAGGAATCTAATA
The DNA here is from genome assembly GCF_025860055.1 of Xyrauchen texanus. NCBI lineage: Eukaryota > Metazoa > Chordata > Actinopteri > Cypriniformes > Catostomidae > Xyrauchen > Xyrauchen texanus. The sequence goes on along the minus strand of NC_068308.1, from coordinate 6,010,877 downwards.
ATAATAATAAAACCATCAATTACAATAGATTCCCTCCTACGGAGGAATCTAATAATAATAATAAAACCATCAAATACAATAGATTCCCTCCTTACGGAGGAATCTAATAAAACCATCAAATACAATAGATTCCCTCCTTACGGAGGAATCTAATAATAAAACCATCAAATACAATAGATTCCCTCCTTACGGAGGAATCTAATAATAAAACCGACAAATACAATAGATTCCCTCCTTACGGAGGAATCTAATAATAATAATAATAATAATAATAATAATAATAAAACTGACAAATACAATAGATTCCCTCCTTACGGAGGAATCTAATAATAATAAAACCATCAATTACAATAGATTCCCTCCTACGGAGGAATCTAACAAGACAGAGGTCATTATGGACTGTCCTTAGTCTCTCACCTGAATCTGTCTTTTTTCTTTTAAAGAACTGTCGTATGTCCATTGCTCACTGGCAGGCCACACACACGCACACACACACGCACAGAGAGAGAGAGAGAGAGAGAGAGAGAGTAATGCTAGGAGTTCAGGAGTTAAGCCTGGTTCAGGTTAAATCCTCTGTGTGTGAGGAATGAATAAATACTGCAAAAGCATTAAACTTTCTTTTATTGTGTAGTTTGATAGTCAGCCAAAACTGAAAAATAACATATATAAATCTAGGAATGAATAACAATTCATTTAAAAAGCCACAATGAGTGTTTTCACACATACTGGTGGTATACAGTGATATGTTTGTTTTACTCTGGTCCAAACACCAGGGCTTCATGTTTCCATGACGACTGACCAGCAAAGATGCACGTGATGTCATGTTTACATGACTCCCGATTGTTAAAATGAGTATCAAAATAACGATAAACTTTACCAACAGAGACACACGTACGGGTACGCAGTTTACCTGTGTACACACACAGGTACGCAGTTTATTTGTCGCGCTGCTGTATTTGTTTCACGCTCTAGCAGTTAATAAACAGAACTGCATGCGTCTTGCGGAAGAACATTGTAACCGGCGCTACTTCTCTCCATTTATGACTATGGACTATGGACTATTATCACCCAGGTCCTGTGCTACTCCACAGCGGCGGCGACCCGCTGGACTAAAATAGTCCGAAAATAAACACTTATTATAGGTGTACCATGGTGATTCAGGATACTGACTCCAGTACTCACCGATATGGTTTCGGAATTGGAACAACTCTAGGTAAAAGGAAAGAAGTGTGAGACACAGCTTTGGAGCAACTTAGTTGATTCACAACACTACATAACGGGTTCTCCCTCTGCGTGACGGTCGTGCTGAGTGGTGCAGGTACAGAGGAGAAGTAGAAGAAGAGAAGAGGATGACACCATTTGCTAAGCGGGGGTGTTTTCATTTTCATCCTTAACACATGACATTTTAAACCACAAACTACGGAGTATGTTTAGGACATTATTTAACCTTGTCAAAGACGAACAAAAATTTTAGAATAACAACATTTCTTACTCCAAGTTTTAGGGGTGCTGAAACACCTTGCTGGTCATCATCCTCCTTTTCATCATCCAGCAAAAGCTCATGAATGTTTTCATTTCATTTAATGAACTCCTGATACAATTTGGTGAGTGTTGTAAGAACTTCTTGTTCTAACCTTTCAAAATTTCCATAATTTTCTTTTAATTGGTCAATTTCTTTCATTTGAATGGTAATTTGAGCCATTTTTGACTTTCTCAAATTAATGAGTCTGTTCAAATGCTCCTCCTGCGCTTTATGTGTGTACTTGACAGCCCTCTTGTGGCCATTTTTATCTGAGTCAGCAGTTTCTTCTGCGTCATTCATTATTCAATAATAAATGAAGATCAATGACTTTTAAAATGTATTAGCAAAATTACCTTTTAAATTGTAGGAAGAGTCTCATTTAAAACTGAAGAAACAAATATTCAATATGTCTTTAAATATCCAAAATGATCCAAGGTAATCCGCTCGTGTCTTCTAGTTTACAATTAATTTCATCCGTCAGAATAATCTTAAACTCACAGTTTGTTCCGCTCACACATCATGGAAAGTTCATAATCCTTGAAAATCGTTTTCGGTAAACATTGCAGCATCAATGCTGACAAACCGATTTTCACTTCTCGCAATTCCAATGTGAAGAAGTCTTTTGACTTTTTCTTTATCTTGTTCCATTATAAGAGAAATCAAACTCAAAAACTTTACACTTATTCACGTTCCAAAAGCATGAATTCTAAGCTTTTTCCACGGTCAAAAGACTGTCTAGCACCAACCCTTCCTTGTTCCTTATTCTTCTTCAAAATGCATAAACTAGTCAAAGTCACATGATACAAAGCAAATAACAAAAAATATACATTCATCAAAAAACATAATCACTCTTAAAATAAGGAAAAATATTACTAATTTCTTAATGTTGTGTAGCGTATGAATGGGAATCATTAACTCATCGATTTTGAAGACAAAGAACCCCTGTCAGATCACTGAAATGGTGCCCGCTAGTCTGTGAAGTACAATGAACTATTGACAAACCTCCTTTCCCATGTGACACTCCAAACCCGTGCTGTACCATGTGAGCCAGGCACGTGAAAAAGTTGACAAAAAGTTGTCTTTCATGTAAAACCCAGAAATGTTTATTTTTAAGTAAATATGTTCAATCCCATATGTTTGTGTATGTCTGCTGTTAGATCAAACTAGTAAGACTGCTTAATTGTGTAGTTTAAACTCTGAGGCCTTATATTTAATAGCTTAAGAGTGTATATCCACTTTTAAGTGTACCAAATACACGTTTCTTGGTATCAAATTAAACGTTACGATTTGTCCTAGCTGAATATAAATATAAGATCACCTTAGAATTGCATTCTGCTATGTTTTTACCATCTTTGGAGTTATTCAAGCCAAAGCCGGACCCGGTCAATAAAACATGCAAATGAGCCTTGACGGACAAAGGAATCATCTCGCGCCCAAAATGGAGGGATCTCATTGGGTCAGCCCTCCCAAGGGAGGTGTGACCTCCCTACCTTTAAAAGTCAGGCCCGGCATTGGAATCGCTCTCTTACCTCTTCCCCTTGGACTTCTTCTGGACCTCTTCGGAACAACCCTCCAACTCTTACCTCTTCCCCTTGGACTTCTTCTGGACCTCTTCGGAACAACCCTTCAACTCTTACCTCTTCCCCTTGGACTTCTTCTGGACCTCTTCGGAACAACCCTTCAACTCTCTCTCCTCCCTTGGACTCCTCTGCAACCCTCGGAACAACCCTTCAACTCTCTCTTCAAGTGAGTTTCAAATCCACGCTCTGGAAACACCGACAGAAAAGCCCATCTCAAGGACGCCACGGAGACACGACATCCATGCAGCCTTGCTCAGCCACACATAGGTCCATTGTGCAAGTATTATTCCATTGAAATTCAAATGCATCACAGTGTGTAATTTCCTCGCTGGCTCCAAAGGGTTAATTGTTGAAATAAGTTTGCCATACCTCTAATAATTCTTTACTTTCCCTTACTGTGTTTATTTTGCGTATTTTATGTTTATTCTATGTTAAATGTTTGTGTTGTCAAATGTAGTGATATATCCTAGTGCCTTGTATTAAAATCAATTATACGCTTAGTTGTCTGTGTTTGTTGGTCATAAAACAAATCCTCTTTAATGTGCGATCTAAAGCTACGAGCTAATATTATCAAAGTAAGTTAACCTGCTTTGATGAGCAAGCGTATAACTAAGAATAAACCTTCAAGAGAATTGATCAGGAGTATTTAGCAAAGCAGTTCGCTGGACGAACTGACTGATTGCGGTGGCCTACGGGTCAATTCCATTAAGGTGTTTTTAAAATTAATATAGCCTGTCTGCATATAATGTATATTCCTAATTAATTATAATTCGTTGTGTTTAATTATCTATATATATTTGAAGCAGACTCTTGGACTACATAAGCCCTTTTTGGGGCGTTTTTGTATGTATTGTTATCTGGTTCAAACCGTATGATTAATCATTGATTACGATCATTTAAAATTAATTGTACATTCCCCAAACCTGACCTGGATACTCTACATAATGGTGGAGATTAATGCGGGCACATTTTAAGCTTTGTTCTGTGAACGAATGCATTGTCAATTTTGTGTATTTTTAGCGTGCCGGAACTGTAAAGGCACAAAGCCGATTCTCAGTTCAGCATTTAACAGCGGCTAAATATATGTCTAAACATTTATTTTTGCCACTGTTGATTGCCACAATAAATTTTAGTCCATAATACTAAATTGCTCCGGTAAAGACGAAGAAATCTCTTTGCTGTGGAAGATTATTTTAGTCCATAATACTAAATTGCTCCGGTAAAGACGAAGAAATCTATTTGCTGTGGAAGATTATTTTAGTATTATCGAAAGCACCTGTCTGGACGAGTTTCTCCTTTCAGCGTGTTATTAAAACTGTTCTGGGCGAGGTTCCCCAAACAGGTAAAGGCCTTATTTGTCGTTGGAATTTGTGGTTATTTCGGTAGCCTACTATTCGACTACAACGATCACTCCCTAAAAGTTAAAGTCAGCCTAGCTAACTAATGCAAGCTTTTTGCAGACCTAATCAGAAAACGCAGCAAGCCAGTATCTGATTAAGAATTGTATGCGGAGTCTTTTGAAACCTTGATCAAGTGATAAAGCAACAGCAAGAAACCCGGCTGTGTATATATTTATTGTGTGTTGGAAGCGAAGGAATTCTGCCACACACATTTGTGTACAGGAAACTGGCACAAACAAATCCACTGAGATTTAAACTTAATTTGTGATGGTGCAGGAAATCAAGGCGTAACACACGCCCAGATTTGAGTCACACTGAAATATAGGGTGTAATACCGCTAACCAACATTAGAGGGCAACCTCGAGCGGAACCCTCAGAAACCGCTCACTCCTTTACTGCATCCTGCAGAAGCGAAACACCGCCATCATGTGGACGTTCTCGAAATAGGTCTACTCCCTTCCACTTATCTTCCTGTGCTAATAATCTGAACAGCTACTTTCATTTCCTCTGTTGGCTATGGTTTTTGTTTTGTTTACTGTTATAAACATTTTCATTTGTTACTATAAGCATTTGGTTCTAGCCAAAGTTTCCTGCCTCCCTGACTGAATACACTTGGTTGAATTTTGGTTTAAAACAAAAAAAAATAATTTCTGAACTTAAAATTGAATTAAGTGTCTCAGTACAGCTGCTGATATCCCACTTGGGGGGGAGCACGCCTTTGTGGCATTCCCTGCTAAGTCGGCTTATCTCTTTATCCCTCCTTTTATTTCATTTTGGAATTGTTTACCACCTATCCCTATTTGTTTTTCCTTTTTAATTATCTTCCTTTCTTGTGATTAATACTTGTTATTACTCCTTTGTTCTTACTACTATCAGATATTATTCTGTTACTTAATGTCCCTTTAAACGCTTATTTAAACTGAGTTTAACAAGTTTAAATTCAATTTAAATTAAGTTTGTCTGTTCATCCTGCCTTGTTTACTCTGTCTTTTCTTGTGGTTAGATTGTTTTGATAATTAACATCATTATCAAACTTCTTTATTTATCATTATTTGGTAAAGCTTTTGCCTGTTATTTCTACCCACGTAATTACTCAATTTGGTTTAAACAAGAAAGCCTTAATTCACTTTAAGACTTTCACTTGCTAAATCCTGTTCTGTATTTGTATGTAGAATTCCCTAGTGTGCTGTGGTGATTTGACAGTCATCTCTGGTTGGTTCCCAGCAAACTGGTTTGTCCGACCGGCGGTACCGACGCTGGCCGTATGTGAATCTCGGACTCTTCTGTCTCTTTTCATTGGTGCGGCACGCAACGACATCAGCAGTTTGGCACTCCAAAGGAAAGTCAACCCCATCAGTCGACACGCAGGGCAAGTTTGGAATAATTACCTAAACCAGGGCCTGAAGAGGGGCCACTCTTTTGAGGGTTCTAGGGAAAATCCAGTCTTGTTGTGCCGTCTGACAGTTGACACCTTGGTGTTGCCGGTTGTGTTTAAAGTCAAGTTGTTTGAGAGGGCGCACCGTGATAGTAACAGAGGGCCCAGGGACACTGCAGTCAAGTGTTTGGGGCCGTTGGAAAGATTGACCGCAAGCTGGTCCCCAGCAGAGTGACATCGGTTCACCCCAGGCAAACTAAAAGAAGGTAAAATCCATCCACCAGTATAGGCCACATAATAGTAGACATTCCATGGTAATTTATGTGTTTGGCCCAGTTCTTTCCTTTCTCTCCCCTAAGCCTCACCATCTTCCTAGGGTTTATACCTCGATAGTGCCCCACCCTGTTGGTCCTATCATAAACCCTAGCAGTGGTGGTAGACTTAGGCCCTTTTTCTCCTGCCTATCTATTCCTAACATTAATTGTGTTTAATACTACTTTATTCTGCTGTTCTGTTCTGTCGTAGTGTGTACTTCCAGTTCACATTAAGACAGAGCCTACAAGAGCCGTCAAGGAAAACTGAATAAAGAGACAAACAGGCAGCCCGCATCATCAGATGACCCTTGTGGGCTGCCGCCTTGTCAAAACCTTTATTTAGACCTGCACTGACCCGCAAAATTCGGCCCACCTAACTGTCTAACGGTCTACCCCAGATAGTCAAAATTACGGCTTATAATAGCCACCTCATTGTAGCTCGCTAACCCTACGCGTACTTGCATTGGCCTCTTTGTGTGTGCTGTTCTTTTCTCTCGCCTACAGTAAGCCAGTATGTCCCGTTCGTCCAGTCCCGCAGCCCACTGGGATCACCTCGAGACCTGGCTGAGCGCAATGACGGACACCGTCCTACCCAAGGACTCCAGGGACCTACAGCCCCTAGGTCGAGAGCAACTGGACGCCGAATTGGACAGCCTGATGGCCCACGAACAAACACAGAGCTACAACCACAAAGAATGGACCAAGATCATCGGAAGTCTTGCCCACAATCTCATCGCCCAGGCACGGATAAGTGAGAAAAGCAACCTCGACCTGGAGCAGGAGGCCGCAGCGCTAAAACTCCAAGCTGAGGAGGCCCGTAGGAACCAAGCCAAAACTCAGAGTCGCCTAGATCAATTACGCCTCGAGACCGAGGAACAGCAAAAGGAAGAGGATGAAATGGACCCAGAACAGAAAAAGGAAGTAGAGAGACTTCAAAATGCCCTGGAAAATCTTCTCCTAGATACAGACCAAAGAGAACAGTCGGAGAGAAAAGCCAGAGAGGAACTCGACGAAAAGCTGCGACAAGGCGAGTCTCTCCTCGCAAGAGCCGAGATTGAACTAAAAGACAGAGATGCTAAAGCCAGAGCCTGTGAAAAGCACCTGAGCATGGCCCGAGCTGAAATCCATGAACTTATTCAGCACAGAGACCATCTAAAATATGAACTTGACACTGTTCACAGAGAACTGAAACATTCTTATAGACTGAAAAATGAACAGAAAGGGGAAACGCACACCACAGAGTATCCCGTGACCAGTGGGCCCAAGTTTTTCAGCCAAGAGCTCAGAGTTGAAAAGGGGGGTGAAAGCCCACTGTTCAACATGTCATCAGCCAGCCTCCAAGAACCCCCGTCAGCAACAAAAGGGTGGGAGCCCTTCCACAAAAGCCTGGTCACTAACCACGGCATGGATCCCAAAGAACTTGACAAGCTGGCCAGAAACATCCCTACCTTCACCCTAAACCCTGCAGGAGGCCACGACGTGCACGCCTACCTGCAAGACATAGACTTTCACTTGCACGCTGTTCCCAACGTGACCATGCGGGACAGAGTGTACCTGCTAAGAATTACGTCTAGTCATGACGTGCGCAGCTTCCTGGATCGACAACCAGAGACTGTCAAATCAGACTACCTACAGCTACGGCAGGCCTTCATCAGAGAATTCTCTGATCCAGAGTCAGAACAAGGACTCATCGCCGCTATGGACCTCAAACAGGCCCGACTGGAAACTCCACAGGCCTACTACAGCCGCATCCAATGCGCCTACTTCGGTGCACGGAACGAACCTGGTATGGAAGAAGATTTCAACTTCAAAACTCTTTTCCTTCGGAACCTGCCTACCCAACAGCTGCGAGACTTAGCCCATAAAGCTTTCACCAAGCAGAAGATTGCTTCTGAAAAGACTGTGAAAAATCCCACCATTTGCCCTGTCACTGATCAGCGCTCAGAGCTGGCACTAGAGGGCGCCCACCAGCACCACAGTAACAGACCTTTTACCACGAGTCAAGACCGTTCCATGACAGAAGAGGGCAGCGCAACCGTGATGGTGCTCGTCCTAAGCACCAGAGCGGGCGCTTTGAAAGAGTCTACGACAGCCCACGGCCATCCCACGACCAAAAGGGTGGAGCCACGTGGGAAGCCAACCGACGGCCCAGACAGAACCGAACCCCGTCGACAAGAACGTCAAGCCCAGACAGCCCGCAGCGGAACCCCTCTCGGCATGCCTCCGGCAAGTCCAAGTCCGAGCCTACACCACAGAAAAACAGTGAGGCCACGGCGGAGACCGCAGAGATCCTGAAGATTCTGAAAGAGCTTCTTCATAAGAAACCTCACAAGGAAGACAAAGAGGACAGGTCAGACTCCTCATGACTAAGTGTAAGGCCTGAAACCAACACCCTTCCTGACTGCCCTCCTACTGAACCAAGCACCCAGAGCACCGCTCTTCAGACACAGACTACCGAACCAGCTATCACATCACCAAGTGACAGCGACACCCACTCACTGCAGTTGACAACCACACATCCTGCAGCGGACAACCCAATCCGTCACACCAGTGACCAAGCCCCTAAGATACCAGAAAGTGCTGTTTTGGTTGTGTGTCTCTGCACCGAGTCACCCGAGACCGACCCTAACTGCTTATCGATCACCACACAAGCCCCAACACCAAAACTCCTGGGGAATCTGATCGAAAAGGGGGTAGCACGAAAACTCTATCTCGCCATCACTGTGGAACATGAGGTGAGGCTCGAAGCCCTGGTAGACACCAGAGCAGACCTCACCTTGGTGTCAGCCGAACTATTTGAAAGACTCAAATTTGAAGCTAAGAGACAAAATCGAACTCTAAAATCTCAGAATTGCGTGCTAAATGTCCAGTCATACAGCCAAAATGACATCCGGCTTGAACAGGTAGCTCCCATTCACCTGACAATTGGTCCTATGAGCGTGGTACACCCTGTGTACATCTCGACGATGAACACATATCCCCTCCTTATCGGAAAGGATCTACTAGACCGCTTCGAGCCCCTGCTGGACTTCAGACAGCTGAAGATGTGGGCTCAAGTGCGAGAACCTCTCCCCCTTCAGCCACCCCGATCACCTGAAACAGACTGTCAGGTCACAGAGGTCACGGGAACTCCCGCAGCCAGCCACAGGGACACAGCATCAGCACCAGAGCAAGATTCAAGTTCGCTATTCTGCACATTTCAGCTCACCCAAGACTTTGATTCCTTCTGCCCCAAGGTCACAGCTGACCTGCACTTGAATGGTGTAACTGCCACTGACATCATACTTGCACTATGGGCAGACAACTCAGCCATCAGTCTCTCACTATACAATGCTCTCATTGAAGACACACCGGACCTTCCATCTGCTAGCAAGCGCACTCGTTTTCCTTTGAACTCATGCCCATCAACAATGGTGACTGCCAAAAGGATCTGTGCTTTGAACTTGAAGTGGAACTACCGATACCTGACCCACTACTTCTTGGTCCTTCCAGAACTGCCCCATGATGTCTACATTGGAGCAGATCTTCTGATTTGCCTCAACGCACATGTAGACATTATTAATGAGGTTGTGTGGGCCCCACTGACTTTACAGCCTCCTGTGGTTCCAACCAACACTGCGAACCTCCGGTCAGGCCAGACCATTCCAGAGGTCTGCACCTTGGTCAACGAACAGGAAACTGTAGTACCAGCCTACACCAAAGGGGTCGCTGTTCGGCTCAACATGCGCTGTGGTCAAACCCTAAACCACACGCTGGGTTTCTTTCAAACTTCACCCGAATGCGTTGAAATTGGACTCACGCTGGAAGCCACGCCCCTCAATGAAGTGTCATCCCGTGCTGTTTACATCCTCTTCAACAACTGCATGGCAATGGACATCACAATTCCAAAAGCCTACCAGGCAGGATGGCTAGGGAACCACGACTTTCATGACTTTGAACTCACATTACCCATCCCAGCTTCAATGATACCCGAAGGGTACACAGACAACACCGTGTTCACAACCCCCTTCAAGATCATCTCCATAACTTCAGTCATGCCAGTGGACAAAGACCAGGTATGCAGAACAGAACTGACAAAGGACCAACACCTTGCAGTATACACAGTCTCCAAACAGCCTACCTGCGAGATTGAGGACACTGCCGCACCTCTGCCTGCCAACACGACAGACGACACACCAACAGAGGAGCCGTATCCAGGGTTTGAGTCTCAAGTTCAGCAAATTCTAAAAGACGCTGACGCAATTAATAATGATGCAGATCGACAAGAACTCAGACGAGTCCTTTACAAGTTCAAAGCATCATTTGCCAAAGACTCTTTAGATTGTGGTCTCACCAAGCTCCACACCGTGCGCATCCCAACGCACCCTAATGCTCCTCCCACTTTTGTCAGGCAGTACAAGATCCCCATCGCGTCACACGAACCGGTGCAAGAGATCATCGAATCCATGCTTGAAAAAGGTGACATCCGTCCATGCATGTAGGGTGAATGTACACCTATTCTGCCCCCATCTGGCCCGTCCTCAAACCAAACGGCAAGTGGCGACCCACCATTGACTACAGGAAACTGAATCAACAAGTGCCACTGTCACGATGGCCTATGACTCAGCTGGAGCAGGAAATACCCAGAATCAGAGGAGCCACCATCTTCTCTACACTCGATGTGGCCTCTGGATTCTGGACCATACCAGTGCATCCAGAAGATCAGCACAAGCTAGCTTTCACGTTCGGCAACAGACAATTCACTTTCAACAGGTGTCCATTCGGCTATGCCAACTCACCTGCTGAGTTCAACATTTTCCTGAACAAAGCATGCCCAGATGCCAGAACAAGAGGCAATCTTATCTACGTAGACGATATTCTCATGAAAAGCACAACAGTAGCTGACCACATGAAAGAAATAGACTATGTTTTGAACCAATTGTCCACTGCCGGCGCCAAGATCGCCCTACACAAAGGACAGTGGTGCCAAACCAAGGTCAACTATGTGGGCCTACTCATAGGATCACAGGGCATCGAACCACAGTCCAGACGTATTCAAGCCATTCAAAACATCAAGCCACCAACCAACATCTCAGAGCTGCGAAGTTTTCTAGGGGTGTGCAATTACTCGCGGCAGTTCATCGAGAGCTACTCAGACATTGCAAAACCTCTAACTGCCCTTCTGAAAAAAGACTGCCCATTTGTATGGACAGAGGTCCAAGAACATGCCATGGACGAGCTGAAACGACACCTATGCACCGCTCCGTGCCTGGCCTACCCGGACCCACAAAAAGAGTTCTACTTAGAAGCTGGATTCTCCAGCCACTGTCTCAGTGCTGGCCTGTACCAACGGCATGACCAAGACAAAAGAGTAATCGCATATGCCAGCAAGACACTTCTTCCACCCTAGAGTAAATTCTCAGACTGTGAAAAAGCTCTGCTCTGTACTGTATGGGCCATCCAGAGATTCTCCAACTACATTGGAGCCCAGAAAGTTATCATAGAGACTTGCCACCAGCATGTCATGTTCCTCAACAGCCAGCGTTTCCGAGATGGCGTGGTCACCAATTCACGCATAGCCACGTGGTTAATGGCCCTCCAGGGGTGCAATGTTGAGGCACGATATGCTCAGAATCACAAGTCAATGCTAGGCAACGGCCTGGCTGCCTGCCAGAACTGCTCTGATAACACACCAGCTGCAACGGTGGATGTGGAAGAACCCCAACTACAACAACTAACCTGTCACAGGTACTTTGAAGAAAATTTCAAACAACCAGGCCTTGAGTGTCCAAATGACCAAACCGATGCACTTGCCAAAACTGGCACACTGCACGGTACTCTACGGTCACCTCCAACCCTACCACCCACCTTGAACGTTGCAGTGATAACCCGTAGCAAACGAACTTTTCCCTAACGCTGGCTCCGCAGATTTCAAACAACGACATAGCGGACATGCAAGCCTCTGACACATCCATACAGACTTTCCTGAACCACCTCTCAGACCCCACCAACCACCCTCTAGCGCCGTCTGACCTCACTGACAACCGTGCCTCAGACGACTGCATGACATAAAGCACATGATGCGTGTGATAGACAACATTTTGTGGTATGCACCTGATGACATCACAGCGCCAAGGCTTGTGGTGCCACAGTGCCTAAGGGGGTCATGCTAAGTTATGCCCACGACGCACCATGTGCCGGACACCACGGCGCCAGAGCCACTTATGAGACACAGAAGCAAGTGGCATACTGGCCCCACATGCAGGAACATGTGACAGAATATGTCAGAGAATGCCTGGTTTTCTGCCAGTTTCAACCGGCAAACCCAAACCACATAGCTCCACTGCAACGCAGAAGAGTCACATTCGACTGGGTAGGACCTCTGCCCAGGTCGACGAGGGGCAACAAATACTTCCTCACAGTCGTGTGCCAGTTCACAAAATGGGTAGAGTGTCTTCCAGCACCCAACGACACTGCCCAGACCACGGCATACCTCCTGATGAACCACATCTTCTCAAGGTTCGGACTGCCCCTGAGAGTCAGCTCAGACAGAGGCACTCACTTTACGGCCGAGATTATGCAACAGATCTGGAGACTCCTGGGAGTCCAAGTTCAACTACACGTCAGTCATCATCCAATCTCATCTGGCCAAGTGGAACGATCGAATCGAACCGTGGTCAGTATGTTGAAAAAGTACTTGTCTGCCAATCAGAAGGACTGGGATGTAAAACTCCCGCTGGTGCTAATGGCTCTCAGAGCCACCCCGCAGGACTCGACTCGCGTGTCTCCCTTCGAACTAATGACTGGGCGGCAGATGACACTGCCACTGCATCTGCTGTATCAGCCAGGAGACTCCAGCCTTGTCACAGCCTGCACCACACATGAGGCAGCGTCTATAACCGTCAGGAGCAGAGAGATATCAACCGCATACAGGAACTACACAGGTGGAAGGGCATCTTTAAAAAGACCCGTCCTGAAAAGTTCTGTGTGTGTGCTTTTTTAAGAGAAAATAAACTCTTAAGAAAATATTTTCTTTTCAGAAGTGCTGTCGAAGTGCTCAGGGTCAAAGCTTCACTGGCATGCAGAGAAGGAGAAAGCCGCTGATACGCACCGAAGATCCAACAGCAATGCTCTGCAGAGGTGAGTGGAACAGAAGTGATCTCAGCTCGCTGATCGCACAACCACTCTGCTCCGAAGAAAAAATCTAAATGGACAGATGCATGATTCCCTCCTTTTATACCCGTATGTCTGGGGTAGGGACATGCAAATTCTGTCTGCCAATTTCTCATTGACCTTTTCTCAAGTTCAGAGGTAACCGAGGCCTTCAAGAAAGACCCCTTGTGTTGTTTCATTCGACACAACGTCGAGTGAGCGACAGACAGGGAACACATTTTCTCATCTGTTAAAAGTCAAATAAAGGAGTTCGGGGATAGTCAGATGGAGTAGACGTGTTTGTCTTTCCCCTGCACTTTGTGTTTTTCTTGACCATTTGTGCCCCCTTATGCGTTTATTTTAATTTTAATCTGATCGTACTGAGGAAACTTGTATAACTTTGTTTCAATATGACCACCAAATCTATCAAGTAAAGCATGAAAGACCCTAAAACAGACCTCGCTGACGATGGTACCAATGAGCTTAGCATCACTTTTAGATCAACACCGGCAGGCTCTATCAGCAGAATTCAAGTCGAGTATTTCTTCACTCAAGTCAAAGATAGACAGTGTTCAAACTTCGGTTTCCGACCATACCCACAAGATTGATGCACTGGAGTCTAACGCTAATGTCTTGGATGAACACATGCTTGCACTGGAAGCATCATGTGCCGCTCTATCTGATAGTAATGCTAAGTTGCTAGCAAAGGTCACTGATCTTGAGTCCCGTAGCCACAGCAACAACATTCGAATAGTTGGCTTACCAGAATCAATTGAGGGACCTCGTCCATCGGCCTTCTTTTCACAACTCCTGTTGGACGTCATGGGGAACGATATTCTGTCCTCGCCGCCGAAGATCAACAGGGCCCATAGGGCTCTCATCAGTAAACCTGCAGCTGGAGGAAAGCCGAGGCCTGTCATCATTCGGATTCACCGTTATCAGCAGAAAGAGATGGTTGTTTGCGAGGCTCGAGCTAAAAGAGGCACGCTCATGTTCCAGGGTAGCCCGATCGCCATATATGAGGATTACGCACCTGAAGTGATGATACAACAATCTAAATATAGGAGTGTGATGACAGACCTCTACAACATAGGACTTAGACCAACCCTGCTTTTCCCTGCAAAGCTCTCCATCAGGACCAACGATGGGGACAGGAGGTCGTTTTCCTCGGTGGCAGAGGCTCAAGAATACGTGGGGAATATTTGGGTTGGCTCATCTGCGTAACTCCGCTTTTCTATTATTCACCCAAACTATCTGATAAGTAGCCAGCTGCTCGTAAATATGGTGTGTTTATCTTTATCGTATCCGCCGCGATGCCCTACAGACACCTAAATTTATACTGTTTCCAACGCTCACGGAATGCCTCGAGCGTTTTGGTTATAAGTTTGACAGCTGGTCATTTACCGCGATGGACCTCTATTTTGGTAATACCATCGTTTATTTATATTTAGTGACTGTTCTCATGTTCAGTTGATATAAAGGCTTGTTTGTTTAGCATTGCACGGTTCCTTGTTATGTTTAATATTTTTTCTATTGAAGGGCTATTTGTCCTTTTTGCGTCTTTTTTGCACGAGCGCCCTCCTCAGTCACTAATCATCAAGGTATAAGACAGCCTGTTGACTCATTTGTATTGAATAGTATAATATCAGGAGGGCTTGGATGGGCCACTTGTATCATTCTAAATTCTCCCAAAGATCTCGTGGGGCTGCTATTATTATTCATAAGAATGTCATGTTTGAGCTGGCCAATCCCATATCTGACCCCAATGGCCGTTTCGTTGTGGTCACGGGTAAGCTTCGTAATGTACCAGTTGTCTTGGTTTCTATATATGCCCCTAATTGGGATAATGATGAGTTCTTTAAGTTTTTTGAAAGTCTCCCAAATGTGAATGATCACCACAAAATTATTGGAGGTGACTTCAATTTGGTCCAAGACGTCTCGCTTGATAGATCTTCCTCTAAACAGTCTGGTTTATCTAAGTCAGCGAACGTAGTATTAAATTATGCCTCCCAGCTGGGACTCACTGACCCCTGGAGATTTAAGAATCCTCAAGACAAAGCTTTCCTCATACTTTTCACACGTGCATCACACCTTCTCTAGGATTGACATTTTCTTGTTGGATAGCAAACTGTTAAATTGTATTAACGCATGTACATATCACACAGTAGTGATTTCTGATCGAGCCCCTTTCAATTGATATTGCTTTATTCCCCGATAGATTTTCACCCTCCTTTTGGAGATTTGACTCTTCTAGATTATCAGATGATACATTTAAGGATCTTTTGATGACAAATAAAATAGTGAGACAACTTAGACAAAGTAGACAACAGTTCTTTGAACATGGTGACAAAGCGGGGAAGCTCTTGGCTCACCAAGTTCATAGGGTCAGCGCTTCAAGATGGATTTCAAGAGTTAGGTCCCCAGCAGGTGAACTCATATCAGATCAAGTTGGGATCAATTCTTCTTTTCAGAATACTATGCTAATTTGTATACCTCAGAGAACTCCCCATATGCTTCAGCAAGCTTTGATCTTCTCAATTTATTAACCTCCCCTAAAATTGATGGAAGTCTTGCTGGAAGTATGGGTGATCCAATCTCTGAGCTAGAAATACAAGAGGCCATTTAATCTATGCAATCTGGAAAGTCCCCTGGCCCTGATGGCTTTGCCTCCTTGTTAACTCCAACCTTGACAAGGCTATACAATGATTCTTTTACAACAGGCCACCTCCCCTCAACACTATCCGAGGCTTCTATTTCTCTGCTCCTTAAAAAAAAGATAAGGACCCCACTTTTTGAGGTACTTATAGGCCAATATCACTCCTCAATGTCAAAGTTTTATTTTCTCGGCTTCAGGTGGTGCTGCCGACTTTAATCTCCCATGATCAGACAGGTTTCACTCCAGGGAGACATTCTTTTTTTAATACCAGGAAGCTTCTTAATATTATTTTCTCCCCCTCATCTGATTCACCGGAAATCGTCCTTCCTTTAGATGCTGAAAAAGCATCTAGGGTAGAATGGGTTTATCTTTTTTTTGTTTTGGAGATATTTGGATTTGATTCCAATTTTATCTCTTGGATTCGGCTTCTTTATTCATCCCCTGTGCTCACTAATGGCTTGCAGTCACCTCTTTTTTCTCTTCACCGTGGGACACGTCAGGGTTGCCCTCTTTCCCCTTTACTCTTTAATCTTGCTATAGAGCCTCTTGCTATCTGGCTTTGTAGCCACAATGGTTTTGAGGGAATTTCACGTTACGGTCTAGTTCAGGGGTGCCCAATACGTCGATCGCGATCTACCAGTCAATCGCAAAGGCAATGCTGGTAGATCGCACAAAATGTAAATGTACTTTCGTTAAATTTTAATAAAAATAAATATTATGTATTTCTTTCTTTTAATTTCTGTCTGACTTGCACTTGACGAGTAAATATTGACCAGGCGAATGGAATCAGACAGTTTTGCCTATTCCGGGCAGTAGCATCGCAATTTCGCGCTCTGTTCTCAGAAGTTCTTGGAAGGCGCGTATGCGCAAACCTAGTTGTCATGGCAACTAGGTTTGGCCTGGCCTGGTCAATATTTACTCGTCATCAGAATAAGGTAAATGCCCTGGCTATTGTAATCTATTGTGCTGTAGGTGTTTTGGGTTTAGTTTTAAAACTGAATGATATCAACATTATTATATATTTTTTTATTAATTAGTAGATGAATTCCATTTAGGGATAAATGCAGTTGTCCCAACAAGCATTTTCTTATTTTAAATGAAACTTTAGTTGGTAGATCTTATTGAGTTGGTCATTTAAAAGTAGATCATCACACAAAAAAGTGTGGCCACCCCTGGTCTATTTCATAAACTTTCTCTTTATGCTGACGATCTTTTATTGTACATTTCTAATCCTGCCTCTTCCTTGCCTATTATTTTGGAAATTCTTGATAAATTTGGCCACTTATCTGGTTACAAGATAAATTTGCAAAAAGAGCTTTTTTTGTTAATGCTCAGGCCAGGAAGCTCACATACTCTCTTTTTCCCTTCAAGATTGCACTAGGTGGATTCCAATATCTTGGGATTTTTTTCACTAATTCTTATAATAATTTATTTGATATAAATGTTCAACCAATTGTGGATAAAACCAATTTAGACCTGTCTAGATGGACCTTGCTTTCTTTATCTCTTGTCGGTCGCTTTAATCTTGTTAAAGATTAAAGGCGGAGGGCGGGCTGGGTCGTGATACTACACACATGACGGACATGTCCGCTAACGATCTCTCTCTCCCGCACGGCCCTCTGCAGTCAGCCTTTAAACCTCACGGAGGCATAATTAGCCTAATACGGGACCAGGTGTGTAGTATCACGACCCGGCCCCGCCCTCCGCCCTGCCACATTCTTTTTTTTACTAAATTTGATGGCACTTTGCGTTCTTTTTTATGGGAAAACAAACCGGTGCGTCTCAAAAAATCAGTTCTTCAACTTCCTAAGTTTAAAGGAGGCCTGGCACTTCCTAACATCCAACATTATTACTGGGCTTGCATTATCAACCAGATTCTCTACTGGAATAGCCCTATCCACGCTGAAACCTGCCCTTCTAGGGCCAACATAGAGGTTGCATCATCAAAAGGAACTTTATATTCTGTTATTTGCTCTAAGCTTCCTTTAGCCATTACCAAAATCTCAACTAATCCAGTTGTCACTAGCTCTATTAAAATCTAGGTCCAATTCATGAAACATTTCGGTTTGCATAGTGCTTCTATATATACACTCATTTTAAATAGTTACCTTTTCGCCCCATCTTGCTCTGACCCTGCATTCCGGACCTGGGCAGTCAATGGCCTTATTACGCTTAAGGACCTGTATGTAGATGGAGTCTTTACATCTTTCTCACTTTTGTCTACTAAATACAATCTGCCCAGTAGTTATTTGTTTTGTTTTTTCAGGTTAGACACTTCGTTCAAAAGTTGTTTCCCCACTTCCCCAATCACCCTCCTGAATGCCTCCTTGATCAATTTCTCACCTTAAATGCAGGCCAGAAACATTTTATTTCAGTTATTTATAACCTAATAAGTACTCTTAATGCTGACCCAACTGTTTCCCTTTAAGTGTCTTGGGAGCAAGACTTAGGACTTGTTATTACTGATGAACAATGTAGTGGGATTTTGAAACTGGTTCACTCCTCATCAATATGTTCCAGACATGGTCTACTGCAATGTAAGGTGCTCCACAGAGCCCATCTTACTAATGCCCGATTGGCCAAATTTTTTCCAGATAAGAGTCATGCCTGTAACCGCTGTAAGCAGCCTCCTGCTGATCACTTTCATATATTTTGGAGCTGTCCCCGGCTAGCAGACTTTTGGTCCAATGTTTTTCATACGCTTAAAAATTAACTTAACATTGACGTGGATCCCAACCCATTGACCACCCTTTTCGGCATTTCCTTGAGACCTGACTTAACTGCTTCATCTCGCCGGGTTATTGCTTTTACTACAGTTTTAGCCAGACGAACCATTCTTCTTAAGTGGAAACACATTGCCCCCCAATATACGATAGGTGGATCCAAGACGTTTGTCTTGGATCCAAGATGCTGTATAAGACTCGAGAAGTTAAGAAGTTTTCTTTCTGGATCCCTCAAATCTTTTCATAAGGAAACCTTTCTTAGACTATATTAAAGATTTACCCTGTTCTCCTTATGCTAATGGTGAGGCATTATAATTAAATCCTAGCAACAATTAGTAGATAAGAGGAAAGATTCATATTGGAGAGAGAAATTTGTTATTAATATTTATTCTTTTTTTTTTATTGCTTTCATTATTTTATTTACATTAACCCCTACCTGGAATGTAGGGTGCGTGTTATTGGTTCTATTTTGATTTGGAAGTTTGGATGGAGGGTTGGGAACAGGAATTTAACTTGAGACAATCTGTTTGTTTGTTTTTTTGTTTGGTTGTTGTTTTTTTCCATACTTTTTCTGGTCTACTTTCTGTTTGATTCATAAAATGTACAGTTATGTTTTGTTTTGTTAATTACCAATAAAAAAAGATTGGAAATAAAGCCAAAAAAAAACAAAAAGTCAAATAAAAACAAACTTAAAGTTACGAGTGTTAAAGATACAACTAGAATTATACAAAATAGTTATTGACATAACACAAACCTGTTTGTTAAACTAATATTAAACTTCATCTTTGTTAAACCATTTATTCATCATTTTAAAGTGAACAAATGAATGAGTTTGGTTCACAGTCAATATCCACTGTTTTAGAAACACATTTTCACCTCTTTGTTAAAAGTACAAATCTAAGGCATTTTGTTATAGCAAATGAAGTGACACAAGGGGTCTTCCTTGGGAACCTCACATACCTCTGAACTTGAGAAAAGGCCAATGAGAAATTGGCAGACAGAATTTGCATGTTCCGCCCCCAGACATACGGGTATAAACGGAAGCGGTGTGCGTCTGTCAGTCAGGTTTTTGCACTGAGGAGCTGAGATTAAGGTACGGCCGTTTACAGTGGTAGGTCTAGTGTCATGGCAGAAGGGACACAACATCTCGTTCCCTTCCTCAGGGAACGGAGGTTACAACAGTAACCGTGACGTTCCCCTTCTGTCACTCACGCAACGTTGTGCCGAATGAAGTGACACAAGGGGTCCCATTCAAAAGCGACATGCACTTGTTACGTGAACTGCTGAGACAGGTGCAAGCAGGCTGCTGCGTGCTAGAAGCAACTGTATCGGCTGCACGTAACCCTCCCCAATGCCCCCAGAGAAAGATATCAACAGGTGCTACATGACTAGCATGGGACTTTTCTCTCTCTATGTCTCGCATAGCCCCAGCTGCTTCACACTCTATCTTAATGATGAGGGAGGAACTCTACAAGCATGGCGACTGGGGGCAGTGGGACTGCCCAAGTGAGACACGGGTCCACCGACAAAGTTAAGGGCGCTTGGTGCAAGCGGAACAGCCAGTCGGCATTACCGAGTTCTTCTGATATTCTGGTGCATAGAAGTGTTATTTGTTATGTGATTTCTAGGGTAACCCCATCTGGTTGCAAAGCAGTTACCAGGGTGATACTTATCAAGCCTCCTTTCCATCCTGAGTGAAATAAATCAACAAAGATGTCTCTTACATGTGCTGGTGTAAAGATATAAAAACAATTACTTAGTTGCTAGGGTAACTCCATCTGGTTGCTATGCAGTTACCAGGGTGATACTTCTCATGCCTGATTTCCATCCTGAATGAAACAAGTTAACCTGGAAGTTTGTATGATATTTTGGTGCATAGATGTGTTATTTGTTATGTGATTTCTAGGGTAACCCAATCTGGTTGCTCTGAAGTTGCCAAGGTGCCCTGCTGAGTGAAAAATGTGAACCTGGAAGTCTCTATGATATTCTGGTGCAGAGATATGTGATTAGATAACTTGGTTGCTAGATTAACCCCATTTGGTTGCAAGGCAGTTAACAGAGTGATAATTAATGTGGCTTCTTGCTATCCTGAGTGAAATAAGTCCTTCCGTAAGTAACGATATTCTGGTTTAAAGATATGTGAATTGTTATTTGGTTTCTTGGGTAATCCCATCTGGTTGTTTTGTGGTTACCAGGGTGATACTTATCAAGATTCCTTGCCAACCTGAGTGAAATAAGTCAATCAGTAAGTCTCTACAATGTTCTGGAGCAGAGATATGTGATTTGTTACTTGATTGCTAGGGTAACCCCATCTGGTTTTAAGCAGTTACCAGGGTGATACTTATCAAGGCTCCTTGCCATCCTGATTGAAATAAGTCATCCTGTAAGTCTCTACAATGTTCTGGAGCAGAGATATGTGATTTGTTACTTGATTGCTAGGGTAACCACATCTGGTTTTAAGCACCTACCAGGGTGATACTTATCAAGGCTCCTTGCCATGTTGAGTGAAATAAGTTATCCCAGTAGTCTGTATGTTCTGGTGCAGAGATATATGATTTGTTATTTGGTTGCTAGGATAACACCATCTGGTTGCTAAGCAGTTACCAGAGTGATAATTAGTCAAGTCAATTTTATTTGTATAGTGCCTTTCACAACACACATAGTTTCAAAGCAGCTTCACAGAAGATCAGGCATTAACAGACGATAAAACTGTAATGTCGACGAATCATCATTGTTAACCATGTTTAAAAATAAGTAATAATTGTATTAATAACCCCAGTGAGCAAGCTGAAGGCGTCTGTGGCAAGAAACACAAAACTCCATAAAATGTTGCTTAATGGAGAAAAATAACCTTGGAAGAAACTGTGGGGGCCAGTTCCCCTCATGAATATAATGTAAATATTAATATAATGTAATATTAAATATAGTTAAAGTCATGGTTTAAAATGATTAAACCAAGTAAGTGTTAAGGGTCAGTGTTTAAACATTTTGTTTTTTGTAAGATTAATGACCAATGTCTTTGAAGTCCATCCTGGATTAACTGCAGAAGGTCACATAGATGCAATTGTCCTTGTTAATTGGCTGATGAAGGCGTTTGTTGGTGTAACAGGCCCCGGGTGTGATTAAAATGTTGTCTTGAAAAGAACAGGAAAATGATGAGACCGGCGACAGGTATTGTGTTTCCTTCTCTCGCTTCTGCCAGACTTTATTTTACACATAAACATGTACTTTTAATATGTTCTCAATTTCACATTCCTTCTCATAAGAGCATATTTAATTACCATAATCACCACATAACTTGAATTCAGTTTCCCAAATACACAATTTTCAGAATCCATGTGTTCTGTTTGTCTTCATTTCCAAATGAATGTAAAATACACTTTTTCCAAAACTTCTTTGGTCTGCTGCTTACAATTGTGATAACTTTAATAACTGCAATATTACTCATTACAAATAAGATTCTAGATGCACAGGCTGAATGCTAACCCATTAGCAGAATGCTGTTAATTCTATTAACAAAATAGTTCAGATGGCGTGAGACATTACATAAGCAAAAGTTAACTCTGTACATATTAACAGTATTTCAAACACGCACACACACCGCTTAAACAGCATTTAACATGACAGGACTTTACAAAACAAAAATCACATAGGAGCCTCAAAATAGGAAAATATACCCAACGTGACACACACACGTTCTGTAAGTAAAGTTAACTTGCTAGGCTGTAGCATTCAGACCACGTTTTCTGTGTTCCTCTAAATAACAATTAACTACAATCTTCATCCAGTATAAAACACGGAAAGCATTCATACATTATACTGACATTATTTTGACCACATTTGTGTGTTTGTTCTAGCGACTAACCTGAAAAGAACAGGAAAATAATGAGACTGGCAACAGGTATTGTGTTTCCTTCTCTCGCTTCTGCCAGACTAAAGACGAGAGTCGGCTACAGCCACAATATGCCGTCTCACTGGGAGGCAAGGCCCCCTTGTGGTGGAAATTTGGAATACAGCTTAAATTAATTTACACCAAATGAAATAAATGAGGCCCTTATAAAGCAATATACATATGCCAACTCTTTAAAATATAAAAAATGTAACTACATAATGTGACCACACATTGCTGGGCGTCACATTGGCAATTGTTAGTCTGCATTCCATTTCAAGATCGTAGTCCATCAATAGACCGAGGTGATGCAGGCAGAGATCAGGGATGTGAAACGCAGTTCAACCTGGATGGTAATTTCGGTGAGGTTCGGTGTGGTCCATCCTAATTCCAAGGTTCAGACAATGGCATATGGAAGTATATGATGTCTTATGGTTGGAGTTGGCATTAGTTCATCCTCTGAAGTCCATCATAATAGACTGAAGTGATATTTGTCTGGCACGGCTACATTTAGTCATCATCATTCCGCGACACGTAGCAGTGGAGTCCAACATGAAGCAGGAATGGTGCTGGATCCAGCCAGTTCTGGTGACCTCAGGATAGACGTCAAAATAGCAAATAACAAATAAAATAATATAAGCATAGATGACATTCAATTTATTGCAGAGTTATCAATCATGATCAAAGTTTCTGTTTCGGCTGACTAAAGCAGCCCAATTGTGGGTTGGAGGATAAATTAGGTGTATGCCTGGCTAAATAGATGAGTCTAGACTTAAACTGAGGGAGTGTGTCTGCATCTCGAACAGTGTTAGCGAGACTATTCCATAGTTTAGGAGCCAAATATGAAAAAGATCTACCTCCTTTTGTGGATTTTGGTATTCTAGGAACTATTAACAGGCCAGAATATTACAATCACTATGAACGTGATGGAATATAGCGTGGTAGAAGGTCACTTAAGTACTGTGGAGCTAGACCATTAAAAGCTATGTATGTAGTTAACAGAATTTTAAAATTAATACGGAATTTAACAGGTAGCCAATGTAACAATGACAAAATGGGGCTAATATGATCAGATTTCTTGGTTCTCGTTAGCACTCTGGTTGCTGCATTTTGAACCAATTTAAGTTTATTTATTGATCTTGCTGGACATCCTCCCAGTAATGCATTACAATAATCTATTCTTGAGGTCATGGCCGTATGAATTAGTTTTTCGGCATCAGCAACAGAGAGCATGTGCCGTAATTTAGCAATATTTCTTAGGTGGAAGAATGCTGTTCTTCAAACATTAGTAATTTGATTTTCAAAGGACAGATTGGTATCAAATAGAACACCTAAGTTCTTCGCTGTTGAGGATGATGTAACAGTACATCGAGAGTCAATTTATATTGTAGTGGCTTATTTTTAGAGTTTTTTGGTCCAATAATTTGTACCTCTGTTTTGTCAGAATTGAGTAGAAGGAAATCCAATCTTTTATTTCATTGATACACTCTGCTAATTTGGAGAATTGTGAAATCTCATCAGGATTTGAAGAAATATAAAATTGTGTATCGTTGGCATAGCAGTGGAAACTTATTCCACGATTCCTAATAATCTCTCCTAGGGGAAACACATACAAGGAGAAAAGCAGAGGCCCTAAATCTGATCAATGTGGCACTCCATATTTTACTTTTGTTTGGTTTGACAATTCCTCATTTACATAGACAAAGTGGTAGCAGTCTGCTAAATATGACTTAAACCATGCTACTGCAACTGCACAAATGTCAACATAATTCTCTAGCCTATTCAAGAGAATGTCATGATCTATCATGTCGAAGGCAGCACTAAGATCTAAAAGCACTAGAAGAGAAATGCAGCCGCGATCAGATGATAAGAGCAAGTCATTTGTAACTCTGATAAGTGCAGTCTCTGTACTGTGATGAGGCCTAAATCCTAACTGAAATTCTTTGTATATACTATTTCTCTGTAGAAATGAACATATTTGGAGGATACTACCTTTTTGTAGTATTTTTGACATAAAAGGGAGATTTGAAGGCTGCTGGACTTGACAACATTCCTGGCAGAGTGCTCAGAGGATGTGCAGACCAGCTGGCAGATGTTCTTACAAACATCTTCAACATCTCTCTGAGCAGCGCAGTCGTTCCAACATGCTTCAAGGCCACCACCATCGTCCCCATGCCAAAGAAGTCTTCAGTGTCCTGCCTCAACGACTACTGTCCCGTCGCACTCACACCCATCATCATGAAGTGCTTCAAGAGGCTCGTCATGAGGCACATTAAGACCCAGCTCCCCCCCTCACTAGACCCACTGCAGTTTGCGTATAGTCCAAACCGTTCAACAGACGATGCCATCGCCACCACCCTCCATCTGGCCCTGACCCACTTAGATAAAAAGGACTCATACATTAGAATGCTGTTCATAGACGTCAGCTCAGCATTCAACACAATCATTCCCCAGCACCTGATTGGAAAGCTGAACCTGCTGGGCCTGGACACCTCCCTCTGCAACTGGATCCTGGACTTCCTGATTGGGAGACCTCAGTCAGTACGGATCGGGAACAGCATCTCCACCACCATCACCACACTGAGTACTGGGGCCCCCCAGGGCTGTGTGCTCAGTCCACTGCTGTTCACTCTGCACAGCTCGAATCACATCATCAAGTTTGCCGATGACACGACCGTGGTGGGTCTCATCAGCAAGAACGACGAGTCAGCATACAGAGAGGAGGTGCAGCGGCTAACGGACTGGTGTAGAGCCAACAACCTGTCTCTGAATGTTGACAAAACAAAAGAGATGGTTGTTGACTTTAGGAGAGCACAGAGTGACCACTCTCCTCTGAACATCGACGGCTCTTTTGTGGAGATCGTCAAGAGCACCAAATTCCTTGGTGTTCACCTGGTGAAGAACCTCACCTGGTCCCTCAACACCAGCTCTATTGCCAAGAAAGCCCAGCAGCATCTCTACTTTCTTTGAAGGCTGAGGAAAGCACATCTCCCACCCACCATCCTCACTACATTCATAGAGTGCCTATTGAGAGCATCCTGAGCAGCTGCATCACTGCCTGGTTTGGGACTTGCACTGTTTCGGACCGCAAAGCCCTGCAGAAGATAGTTAGGACAGCTGAGAAGATCATCGGGGTCTCTCTTCCCTCCATCAAAGACATTTACAAAAAACACTGTATCCGCAAAGCAACCAGCATTGTGGACGACCCCACACACCCCTCACACAAACTCTTCACCCTCCTGCTGTCTGGCAAGAGGTACCGAAGCATTCGGGCCCTCACGGCCAGACTGTGTAACAGCTTCTTCCCCCAAACCATCAGATTCCTCAATACTCAGAGACTGGTTTGACACACACACACACACGTCTGGGTTTGTCCTATGTTGTTTTATGTAGCACGATGGTTCTGGAGGAACGTTGTCTCGATGTCTTCGCTGTGTACTGTACTAACTGTATATGGTTGAAACTACAATAAAAACCACTTGACTTGACATCGATCTATAAATAGCCAATTCTCCAGGATCAAGTTGTGGCTTCTTAATAAGCGCTTTGATAACTGCCATTTTAAAGTTTCTTGGGACATGTCCTAAGCATAGTGAGGAGTTAATAATATTAAGAAGAGGTTCTGAAATTACAGGAAATACCACTTTTAAGAGCTTAGTTGGTATAGGATCTAATAAACATGTTGTGGCTTTTGATGTTTTGTTAGCTCTTCATGACCTATGACAGTGAAGGATTGAAGTTGCATGTAAGGAAAATTATTAGACACTTTTTTCTGAGGTGCTACGACAGATGACTGCATAATTCCAATTTTATTTCGGATTATTTCAATTTACTCTTGTGCTGCAACGTAATATCTGGTTCTGTTGAGGCTTTATTCCTAACCAATTTAGCCACAGTACTGAATAAACACCTAGGATTGTTGTGGTTATTTTCTATTAATTTACTCAAATATGCTGACCTGTCAGCTTTTAGTACCTGTATGTAGCTACAGACACTATCCTTCCATGCACCATGAAATACTTCTAATTTTGTATTTTTCCACATGCGCTCCGTTTTCTGAGCTGCTCTCTTGAGAGCATGAGTGTGATCATTGCTACAATATCAAGAGGGCTAGAGAAGACTGCATTTATATTTTTTGTTATCTCATCAAGTTCTTCTGGGCTTTGGGGTTTATTGAGTGTATGAGATAGATCTGGAAGATTATTAGTGAAGCTATCTTTAGTGGTCGAAAAAATAGTTCTACCTGAACGATAGCGTGGTGTAGATTGAGTAACATTAGCTTATTGCAGAATAAAATAAACGAGGTAATGATCCGAGATGTCATTGCTCTGCTGCAGATTTTCTATATTATCAACATCTACTCCATATGACAGAATTAAATCTAGCGTATGATTATGGTGATGAGTTGGTCCTGTTACATTTTGTCTGACTCCAAGAGATTTGAGAATATCAATAAATGCTAATCCCAATATATAATTTTCATTATCTATGTGGATGTTGAAGTCACCAACAATTAAAGCTCTATCTACAGTAACTACAAGATCTGATACAAAATTTGCAAATTCACCAAGAAAATCAGAATAAGGCCTGGGTGATCTATACATTATAGCAAGGACAATAAACGACAGATATTTTTTATTTATATCTGACAGTGTCACATTAAGCTTTATTAGGTAAAAAAAAAAAAACGTAAATTTATATCCTGTCCTCTGAGTGACACCAAAAACTTCACGGTAAATTGTAGCAACACCTCCTCCTCAACCCTTCAGACGAGACTCATGTTTATAACAATAACCTGGGGGAGTAGATTCATTTTAACAAATATATTCATCCGGTTTAATTTCATTAGTGCTTTGGTAGAAAGAGATCTAATGTTTAGTAGCCCTATTTTTATATGATGTGTATCTTTAATTTGTTTGTTTTGTTTTTTAGTTTGACCTTAATAAAAAAAATGTCTAAATGATTTAGTGAGGGTTTTGTGTTTGGAAGTTTGGGGAACAGACACAGTCTCTATCAGATATCTAGGAGATACTGTCTCTATGTGTTGTAGTTTATGTGACCTGTGTGACATCTCAAGGCAGCTAGCAGATGTTCAGATTAACCAGTTTGTCTGCTTCCTGACCTGGGCCCCAGTTAGTCAAATACTATCATTATTAAGACTATGAGCCAAATTACTAGAGAGGAGAGTGGCACCTTCCCTGGAGGGATGGAGTCCGTCTCTCTTTAGCAGGTCAGGTCTACCCCAAAAACTCTTCCAATTGCCTATAAATCCTATTTAATTCTTCAGACACCATTCAGACATCCAGCCATTCAGTGACACTAATCACTGGAAACCTCGTCACCAAGACGAGCAGGGAGGGGACCAGAGCATATTACAGTGTCTGACATCGTTTTTGCAAATTCACACACCTCTTTAACATTATCTTAGTGGGTGTTTATTAGTTGTTTATTAGTGGTTGGAAATCATTCAACAAAGGAGCTTGGATGCCTTCTATTGGACATTTCTTGTAATTGCCTGTCAGAGAATTAACAGACAGTGGATTAGACATGGGTTTTCTTGTATTTTTACATTTCAGTTTATATTTTTACTATATTTTATTTATATAAAATGTAATAAATATATGTTTATTAACATTAAACTTTAAAATTCAATTATGCCAAATACCTCAAAACATGTGAATATTAGGGTTGCAACGGTATGAGATTTTCATGATATGATAACAGTCTCAGAAAATATCACCGTATACGGCATTACACAATTAGTATTATCAGTGAAAACAGAATGGTTATTCATTTATTTTTGAGTAAATACTTTATTATAATTCTTTTATACAGTCTTGTAAAAACTTGTAAAAAAAGTCTCCCTTTTAAAAATAAAATAAATAGATAAAATAAGAAAGCTAACCGGATTATAATAAACAGAAATTATAAACATGATAAAAAATAGCATGTAATTATAACATGTTATATAACTAAAGCATGTTAGTTTACATGTTAAATTAACTACTAAATGAAAAATAACATCAGCTGTGTGAGCTTTTGAAGTAATGTCCTATGATTATTAATGGTTTACATATATTGTAGGTGCGCAACAGCACAGCCAGACTGCACCTGTCTGTATCTTTAACTCAGTGGTTCTCAACTGGTTTTGCTTCAGGACACAGATTTTACGTTGGACCTGCCATAGATTAAACATAACCTGTATTTAATGTATCCTGGGATGCATTTCCTTTTATGTTGCATAGTTTTGTTCATGGCTTTCCAGTACAAAGACATGCATCAAGTGACATTATTTTTGTTGTTGATGTCATCAACAAAATCTACAGGAAGTTGTCTCTCACCCTTTTAAAAATTGTAGAGCATATTTAGTTATATAAGCCCGTCATTATCCCATTTCTTACCTAATATTACATATTTATACACATATTACACCGAAGCAAAGGCTCCTCGTTACCATGGTTAGGTCAGTGTGCTAGTCTTAAATAATTGTAATAATAATAATAATAATAATGTATTTATGAAAAATAAATACTATCTGAAACACATCTTGAAACGTTAAATACAACTGCCACTGATGATATAAAATAAGGTCTAATAGATTCTACCTTTAGATTATTTCATTTGAAACTATAACATTTTGTCAAAATATAACAGTTACTTTTACTCTTGTAAAATCCTGAAACAAATTTGTAAAGGTTATTTCTAAATTGCACAAATAAAAAAAAAACACATATACATATTCATCTCTGGCTTGCTTTTGCTCGCATGTCAATGATTACCCCTCCATGTGTCAATGATGCTGAGATCTACTTTTATATTTAATTTAATCTGCAAAATTAGTATCACCAAACATCACAAGCAGCCTCAAGAATGGACACAGAGTAGCCATATAACACTTTTCCTTGAGCAGAATATTGCACTACAGATTAATAAATTTGTTCAAAGGGGAAAGCGAGTTAGAAAAAGTGCACTCACATGCATGGTTGCCAGATTGCACAAAATAAGTAGAACATTAGAGGGAATATTTCCAATTTGCGCAAGTATAAATATCAAACTGGGGGTGTTGTGTCTCTTATCTGGAAAACCTAAGCATGTAAACGCTTTTGGAGAAGCGTGACGTCCCAATTCAAGTTAACTGAAATATCCAATGGCAAAAAATTATTAAAAATAACGCTTTTACAATAAAAGCGGGCCACGTTAAACCATGTGGAGGGCCTGATCCAGCCCGGGGGCCATAAATTGCCAATGTCTGCTAAAGCTGTTTACGAGATTATCATTAAATCTGCCTCGGCAGTCCTAAATAGTCTATCACTTGGGCGGCCGCCAAAATATCTTCAATGGGAGAACCATGGCATTGTTCTTTCCCTGCTGTCCGCAACCCAGTCCGAATAGACCAGTTGAGAAACACTGCTTTAACTCACACACACACACATACACACACACTCATGTCAGACCCCCTCGCCTCGCTTCTCTCTGACATTTTCTCCGCTGCGTGTGTGTGTGTGTTTCAAGTTGATGAGTCTGACAGGCAGACGAGGAGGAAAGGAGATGCGCATGTGAGATTCTCCGTCCGGTTGCATTTTTTTCTCAATACTGTAGATAAGCAAATGTACATGTTATGATAACCATCAATTTTCAAACCGTGGTATACTGTGAAACCGGTATACGGCTCCAACCCTAGTGAATGTGCACAAAAGGAATAAAGACAATTAATGCATTGTCATGCCAACAGTATGTTGTAATAGTAATAGTTTCAGATATCAAGAAACTCTTCAGAATTAAAACTGTGCAATGCCTTGATATTAATTTGTATATTTTTTTAAGCAATTCAGACTAACATAATAGGGTTTTTCAATGTCTGTTAAAAGTGATACACTTCCTTCCACCAGTTGGTGGCACTACGATCTTGACCCACAATAGTCACATCAATGTGATCAGCCTGTAAGGACAAACATTTGGTTCAACTTTGATGTTTTTAATTTTTACTAATTGAATGAGAATTTTCCTCATTCAATTTTTTTTTATGTTATTTTGTTGCTTTGCCATGGCAACACAGTTGGATACATCAAAAATCCCTTCCCAATTTAGCATCGTCAATGTCTTGGCATGATGTCGCCCACATTTGGCACCTGTACCATTATATCCTTTGGAGAAGTGTTTCAAATTCCTCAGCATGCATTTTTCAAACAATCCAAAATGTCCAACTTCCTTTTGTGCAGAGTATATGACTGTCAGTGTGAAAGTTGTCCGGCTTGATGAGATCTATGTGTACAAAGTTTGGTTACTTTACCTCAAAAGAGATGTGCTAGATAGCCCCCCGAACATGGCCAGGTTCTAGATTCCTTTCTGAGCCCCCCACACACCTTTAACTCTGCCACGCCCTAATGGCCAGTGACTGTGATGAGAGTTTTCACGCATGTTATGTTCCCCAAAAGTACTGAAAACCTTGAAAAGAAACGTAATAATAATAAGAATCCTTAGAAGAACAATAGGGCTCCACACTTTCAGTGCTTGGGCCCTAATAATCCTTAGAAGATTGTTATGTGAACACTATTGTTCAGTTTCTCACAACATCATATTGGAGGTTGACTGCACAGCCTGACGCACAATACCTAGGAAAATACAGAATTGATGTATAGGCTTAAATGGGAGAGGTTTTGGTGCCTGTGAATTGATGTCAGTGTACAAGGGATAAGAAAAATGGTGCGTTCAGACTAGAGGCATCAATAGCGTCAAATCGACCAGAAGTCATTCATTTTCTATGGCAGCCGCTGTGTGGCTGTCAGTGAAAAGTTCAAGTGCGGGCAACATTATGGTAATGAGCTGTGACGCGGTTCGGTGGCTACCTATTGGAATATAGAAGCGCTCCGCTGTAGTGAAGTCTAGAGAACACAGCAGTGTTAACTTTGGTTCCCACCAAACATTAGTTCCGAAGACAAAATGGAGGAGAAACTGATTATTGCTGTGGCGGGTTTTCCCGTAATATATGATCTGTCCCTGTTTGCTTACAGGTATATAAATTTTTTTTTTTTTAAACGATGCGTGGACAAAGGTGTCTGAAATTGTTGATGTGCCTGGTGAGTTGATGAAGAAGATATTATGGTTTCTGTTACGAATGGAGGCAGCAAAGGCAGACGAGGAGAGTGGATCTAAATGCAGCTTACTTTATTAAACAAACAAACAAGGGGTCCAAGGGGGGTACAGAGGGGACTGGGTCAGGGGGCCTGGGAGGTGGCCACAGGACAGGGACCGGTTCAGGGGGCCTGGGAGCTGGCCACAGGGCAAGGATAGGTTCAGGAGGCCTGGGAGCTGGCCACAGGGCAAGGACAGGCTCAGGTGGCCTGGGAGCTGGCCACAGGGCAAGGACAGGATCAGGAGGCCTAACCGTGGGAGGCGGAGCCGTGGGAGGAGGCTCTAGAGGCGGAGACCTGGAAGGCTCTGGCAGCGGAGCCGAGGGAGGTGGCGCCGCAGGAGGCTCTAGAGGCGGAGGCCTGGAAGGCTCAGGAGGTGGAGCCGATGGAGGTGGCGCCATAGGAGGCTCTAGAGGCGGAGGCCTGGAAGGCTCTGGAGGTGGAGCCGAGGGAGGCTCAGGAGACGGAGCTGAGGAAGGCTCAGGAGGGGGAGCTGAGGAAGTCTCAGGAGGGGGAGCCGAGGAAGGGGGCGCCGTAGGAGGCTTTAGGGGCGGAGACCTGGAAGATTCTGGAGGTGGAGCCGAGGGAGGCTCTGGAGGTGGAGCCGTAGGAGGCTCGGGAGTCTCGGGGGGCAGAGCCGTAGGAGGCTCTGGAGGCAGAGCCCAGGAAGGCTCGAGAGAATTGAGGGGCGGAGCCCTGGGAGGCTCGAGAGACTTGAGGAGCGAAGCCCTAGAAGGCTCAAGAGGCTTGAGGGTCGGAGTCCTGGAAGGCTCAAGAGGCTTGAGAGGCAGAGCCCTGGAAGGCTCGAGAGGCTTGAGAAGCGGAGCCCTGGAGAGCTCGAGAGGCTTGAGAGGCGGAGCCCTGGAAGGCTCGAGAGGCTTGAGAGGCGGAGTCCTGGGAGGCTTGAGAGGCGGGGCCCTGGGAGGCTCGAGAGACTCGAGAGGCGGGGCCCTGGGAGGCTTGAGGGGCGGAGCCCTAGAAGGCTTGAGAGGCTGGAGGGGCAGAGCCCTGGAAGGCTCGAGAGGCTCGGGAGGTGGAGCTCTGGAAAGCTCAGGAAGCTCGGAAGGCAGAGTTCTAGGAAGCTCGGAAGGCGGAGCTCTGGAAAGCTCGGAAGGCGGAGCTCTGGAAAGCTCGGAAGGCGGAGCTCTGGAAAGCTCGAGAGACTTGAGAGGCGGAGCTCTGGAAAGTTCGAGAGGCGGAGCTCTGGGAAGCTCGAGAGGCGGAGCTCTGGGAAGCTCGGGAGGAGGAGCCCTAGATTGCTCGGAGGCCTCGAGAGGCTGACGCCATAGGTGGCGGAGCTGCGGACGGCAGGGCCGAGACGGAGCCCAAGAAGACTCTGGAGTCTCTGGGGACAGAGCCGTAGGAGGCGGGAGGCGGAGCTCTGGGAAGCTAGAGAAGCTCGTGAGGAGGAGCCCTAGAAGGCTCGAGAGACTTGACAGTTGAGAGGCGGAGCCCTGGAAGGCTCGGGAGGCTCAAGAGGAGGAGCCCTGGGAAACTCTGGAAGAGGAGCCCTAGAAGGCTCGGGGGCCTCAAGAGGCTGACGCCGTAGGAGGATGAGCCGCGGACGGCGGGGCCGCGGCGGAGCCCAAGAAGGCTCTGGGACGGTAGAGGCTACAGGCGCTGGCTCTGGGACGGTAGAGGCTACAGGCGCTGGCTCTGGGACGGTAGAGGCTACAGGCACAGGCTCGCTGACCGTGGAAGGTGTGGGCACAGGCTCGCTGACCGTGGAAGGCGTGGGCACAGGCTCCTTGCAGTAAGCCGCTAGATCCATTTGCGGTCAATCGTTCTGTTACGAGTGGCGGCAGCGAAGGCAGACGAGGAGAGTGGATCTAAATGCAGCTTACTTTATTAAACAAACAAACAAATAAACACAAAGGAAAAAACCCACAATGGGAAAACAGGAAACTTAAACACGATGAAAATCACACTGACAACTCGGGCAGGGAACACATACCAGGCCTAACAACATTCAACGATTGACCGAGGGGAGTGAAAACAACCGGGTTAAAATACATGGACATGGGAAAACGGGAGCCAATGAACAAACAGAACTCAAACAAGATAACAGGGCAATAAACAGAAACCAATGGCAAACTAACGAGGGCAGGTGAAAACAATGAACAGAGAACACGAAAGTTAACAAGGAAACTATGGAGCTACAAGGGTGACAAATGTGAAAACTAAGGAACTACAAAAGTGACAAAAATGACGAACAAAGGGCAACAGTGGGACAAGACAAGGTATACCTAACAGGTTTCTATAATATTATATAATAATATATTAAAAGATTTCATGTGGATATAAGCTACTTGTGATATGTCAGCAAAAATATACCGGTCGACCTGTTTGGAGGTTTTGAGGCCTCTTTAAATACAGTTTAAAAAACACGAGGATTCTGAATGAACATTGCCGCCTATTTCAACTATGTCAGAGCGTCCACGACTCTTCAGTAGCGTTGTTGTTAATAAGAGTAACAGTGTTAAGAGTTACTGTGAGTATCAGTCATATGAGAAATAGAAACAAACAATACATACACATTATAATATATACCCAGTTTAGGGCTGCATCATTTTAGCAAAAATCATAATTGTCGATTATTGCCTTTGATATTGTAATCGTGATTATTAAATGTTGATTAAAATATTAAATTACCATGACGTCACAAAGCAAGCAACCGTGTGGTTCTTCAGAGTAGCAGATTTTAATGGTGGATATGAGCTGCGCTACAGTTTCTTTTAAGCATTATATTGTATTTTATATTGTAATAATGTTTGTTAAGGTAAGGCAAATAAAAACATATTTTATATGTCTATGGTATGGAATAAATTAAATTATTGCTAAATTACTGCTTAAATTATTAATTCACGTACAGTAAATAACTTATTAACAGCCGATTTAAATCGACCAAATTACTCTGTCCAGTAAGGCCTTTCATGGAGAGACAGGGGACTATTCATCCCATTAGATTTTCAGTGGTGATCTTGTTCATGTAAGATCATTTTTGGCCTCAGTGGTTGCACTTAGGAAATTAAAAACAGTCATTTGCTTTCAGAGTTTGTGCGATTCGTGATAATGTTAAATCTACCAATACCAGCTGCGTGGCAAATGAGTCTGTAACATTGTCCAATGGAAAGGAGGTGGCGAGAACCGGCTTGATAATATAAATAATATTTTAATAATAAACTTAAACAGAAGACACAAACACACACACAGATGATGCACATGTCCGTAAACGATCTCTCTCTCTCGTCGCACCACCGTCTGCCATCGGCCTTTATCCCTCTCGGAGGCTTAATTAGCCTGATAAGCAACCAGGTGTGTATAATCACAACTGGCCCGGCCCTCCGCCCTACCATAGAGTCTTATTAGAGCAGACGTGATAACAATGACGGTGATTCCTGACATATGCCATTCATGCCATATTCTTTATGTTGGCTACACTTCCAAAACACACTTAGAACAGTTCAGCCAAATTACATTATTGCTATTTTGCACAAATCAAATTCACATTGGCCTACTTATTAACATGACATTTTTCATCATTTCCAGTGTATTTAACATCTACGTTAAAAGTGAGCGGTGCAACATGCAATGAATCCAAAATAATTACAAAGTGCTTTTCGCTCTTATTCTACAGCTTATTTTCAAGTGTCAGGTGACGTTTCTTCAGTATTAATTTTCCTGTCCCACCACGAACAAAGATGGAACATAAAGCAAGCATCCAGGCATTCAGACGGTTTAAAAAAAAAAAATGTCTGAACTGCGTCTGCTCTCTGCCTCACATTATTCAGGTGGATTTTTCACAAGCGACAACATTGGCAAGCAAAAGTGCTAGCTAATGTTTATGTCGCAAGTTTCACAGAAATTTGCTTAAAAATAGAGGCTAGCTGCCTGTCCGATAAACAAAGACGGTCATGTAATTTTTTTTTTTTCAGAAATAACTAGCATTCCTCCAACAAATTACTCTCAGGCAAATGGATGACGGTGATGACGATACATTTATTATTCACACCCAGTAACCCCTTAACCAGTCATATGTGCCTTTAGCTTATATTGTCATGAGTATCTGGCAGATTTCAGAAATAAAATCGGTGATTGGACGGCAAAGACACTGAGACAGGAACCATGGGAATAATTATTCCCAAATTTGAACGCTCCGGCTGGAAAGGGTTAAAGGTTCTTAACAAAGATTGCATCCAGACCTCAGTTGATGTAATAATAATCCTAAGAAGAACAATAGGGCTTCGCACTTTCAGTGCTTGGGCCCTAATAATAAAACCATCAATAACAATAGATTTCCTCATACCAAAGGAATCTAATAATAAAACCGTCAATAACAATGGATTCCCTCCTACCAGAGGAATCTAATAATATTAAAACAGTCAATAACAATAGATTTCCTCCTACCGGAGAAATCTAATAATATTAAAACAGTCAATAACAATAGATTTCCTCCTACCGGAGGAATCTAATAATATTAAAACCGTCAATAACAATAGATTTCCTCCTACCAGAGGAATCTAATCATATTAAAACAGTCAATAACAATAGATTTCCTCCTACCAGAGGAATCTAATAATAATAATAATAATACAAATAAGTTTAAATAGAATTTCAGTATGTTGGCTTTCTCAAGCTAACCTAATAAAAAATAAGCTTAAATAGTAGATCTTACAAGCCAACCTAATAAGTTTAAATAGTATAACAATATGTTGGCTTTCTCAAGCCAAAATAATTAGAAGCTAAAGTTTGTGAACAAACCTGGAACTGGGACTGTACCTTGGGTCACCTTGTGCACAGCTCAGAACAGTAAGATGACATTTATTTGAATGCATTAATGAGAGAGGAATTGCGTGTCTGAATTAGTCCTACCGGTTTATGAAAATGTTTTCTATTAATAGTGATGCTGTGGGTTGTAGTCAGTGCTTGAATTGAGGGGGGGCTGGGGGGATCTGTGACCCCCCATAAGGCATTAGGTACTAATAAGAAACATATATTTTAATAAAAATAATAATGATAAATCAAATTAAATTCATGCAGTGGATACGGTGAATGTCATTAAATAATAATTTACAATAATTTATATTACATTTGTTTATAGGATAGTTGTCATGTCTCTTTAAAATGTAAACGCCCCACCCCATATCTAAAGACCGCTAAGTGCATGACATCATTGACATGACTGCTTGCTTGGTGCAGCTGCGGTGAAGCTAACTTTAGCTAAAAAAAGGAGAAGAATAAACCTCCACTCGCAATCAAGAAGAAAAAGCTTCTTACTGACTTTTTTGAGGGGTAATTTTCTCTCTCTCCATACATTTCTATGCATAAACTGGAAACATTTATGCTTAGTCATTGTTCATTATTAATAGGCCTTTGTGGCAGGGTGGAGGGCAGGTCATGATGCTACACACCCGGCCCCTTATCAGGCTAATCAAGCTTCTGAAAGAGATAAAGGCCGACCAGAGACTGCGGTGCGACAGAGAGATTTACGGGCAGCTGTCCGACACCTGTGTGTGTTTGTGTCTTTTTGTTCAGTTCTTCATTAAACTATTATTTATATTGTCAAGCTGGTTCTGGCCTCCTCCTTTCCATTAATCCCTTTCCATTGGTGCCAAAACCCAGGGAGGAGGAGGGATGTGCCGTAGTGGAGTTCTCACCGCTACCATCCACCCCAAAGGAGCAGCCACGGTCCTCCAGCGGAGGACGGAGGAGCCCGGCCAACTGGACTGCCTCCGATCTGCCCAGGGAGGCGTGGCTGTCGTCCATTAGAGGGTGGAGGAGTGGCCGAGGACCAAGCTACTGCTTATCTCTCCTCTCTCCTCTCTCCCTCCCACTGCTGCTCCATGTTGGCCTTTCCCTCTCTTTTAAATTTGACTGTTATTTTGGCGGTACTTCACCGTTACAGTGAGTACCCATTGTTTTTACTTATTATTGTTGTATCCCTCCCCCTGTCCCCTCCCAGATTCAGAAAGGTGGGGATGAACAGCCAGCAAATCCCCACCAACACTAACACACAGACAGATAGCATGTCTTGTCACAATTTATATTTTTTTATAATGTAATAAACTAGTTTCATGCATTTAAAGTGTTTTGGAACAAACTTTATTCTCACAAATTGTCACGTCAATCATCCAGTTGTTTTTAGTGTAGTACTACATTGGTAAATAATGCTAGAATTATTCTGTTGGATGTTAATGCATACTGTTCAAAAGTATCTTATGCTCACCAAGCCTGCATTGATTTGATCCAAAATACAGTAAAAACAGCAATATTGTGAAATCTTGGTGAGTCTGGAAGCCATCTGATTATTTTCTACAGTTTTTGAGACCCTGGTATATTTGCCATAGTAGCCCTTTTGGGTCAGCTGCTTTGTCACCCTCTTAATTCACAATAAAATAAGAATAGTAGCTTATCTCTCTTTGTTATATAACATTGGACTGAAAATGTATATATTTTTTTTTTGTTTATCAACACTAAAGCCTGTTCTTTTATGCAAGCCTGTTTTTAATACATAGTTATGCATATGATCAAATAAATATATTATAGATTTTGTATAAATTGTATATTGTGAGACTTACACACATAACACTTGATTCAATTTGAGCACTGACACGCACGATGTACAAATACCCAACCTATGTTACGTAGTAACGCACATGTAAGCCAACACCTCTGGATGTGGACAAAGAGGCACTCTGGGCATTGTTGTCCTAAAGAGGAACTAATACTTGTTCGTCATTGCCATTGAAATCTGTTTAAAAACACACATGCATGCATGCAGGCAAGAATTATGAATGTGGCCAACATGCGGACTTAAATTAGTCAGTATGTTGATAAATTATTAGTTTTATTTGGTTTGAAGTGTTCAGACAATGAGGTCTGTAAGCAAATGTGATAATCTGCTAATATAAGTTGTCACCGGTTTATGTATTGTACAATAATACATTGTTTATGTACTAGTGCTCTTTAGCGCTACAAAATACTTACTGTATTTGCAGTGTAGCTCATATCATATAATTATTCATGTGAACACAATATTTTGATTTCAACATTTGCAAATCATGTTTGATGGACTGTGCATTCAGTCGGATACACGTCAGATTTCTTTCTCAACTCTTACACTTGAGACATCAGACTCGCCAATATATCATGCTTTTTGACATTATGGGTTATGTATTTGTCCGTTAAAACACAAGAAGCGAAAGTGATCTCTCTTCAGGACACGTGCGTTGTCTAACTGTTACACGTTGTTTGCACGTTGTCCACGTGTTGTGTACCTGTTAATTTTTCACCTGTTAACGCGTTAACGTGTTGTCAAAGCGTTGACATGTTGATTACACCTGATTCTGAGCCATTTGCCACTATGTCCAGTTTGAACTGGTGATTGTTATACTTTCCCATTGGCTGCTGAGTAGTAGGGTTAAACCTTTTCTGTAAGCCTGGGGAGGGGGGGGTGGTGCGCCTACCACTATTAAACATGCTAAGGAAAGGATCCTCTGATTTCTCGTCCTTTTCTTCCTTTTGTGTGTAGACTATAACAATTTTATATTTGGATTGCAGTTTTAAGACTTAAAATAAATTATTCATCAAGATAAATTGCCTCCTTTTGCTCCTTTACTGCCTATTTTTTTACACCATTCATCAACTTTACTTTTATATATTAAAAAACATTAACAGTTGTGCGGGGAAAAACTAACAGCAGTGGTACTCATTTAATGTTCGTGTAGGATACAGACCATTGTAATAAATACTGTATATGTCTTTGGAAAACGACATGAACCTTTTTCAGCATTTTAATTTAGTTTAGAGCTTTGACCAGCACATTGTGACTAAGCTTTTTTTTTTTCTTTCTCTCTCTCTCATTGCAGCAGCTTTATCAATTTGTTCCTCATTAGAATGACATCTGAGCCTAAATGACTCTTGGGTAAACCGTATTCCAGAGCTCGATGAGCACTGCTGGCTAGGCAGATTGTAGTCATCCATTTATTTTTGATATAAGGCTGCCACTTTTCAATCCAAATATAGTCAAGTCAAGTCAAGTCAAGTCAATTTTATTTGTATAGCGCCTTTCACAACACACATCGCTTCAAAGCAGCTTTACAGAATATCAGCATTAACAGACGATAAAACTAATGTCTATAAAGTCGATTAATCATCATTGTGTAATTTAGATAAAATATGATTTTTAATAGTGTTTAAAAATAATTAAATGATAATTGTATTAATAACCCCAGTGAGCAAGCTGTAGGCGACTGTGGCAAGGAACACAAAACTCCATAAGATGTAGATTAATGGAGAAAAATAACCTTGGGAGAAACCAGACTCACTGTGGGGGCCAGTTCCCCTCTGGCTAACATTATGAATGTAGTGTAAATATTAATTATGTATAGGTAAAATCCATCCATCCATCCATCCATCGTCAACCGCTTATCGCGGTCGCGGGGGGCTGGAGCCTATCCCAGCTAACATTGGGCGAAAGTCGGGGGATACCCTGGACAGGTCGCCAGTCCATCGCAGATAGGTAAAATCATGGCTTAAAATTATTAAACTAAGTGTTAAGGGTCAGTGATTAAATAACTGTAAGATTAATGACCAAAGTCTTTGAAGTCCATCTTGATTAATTGCAGAAGTTCACATAGATGCAATTGTCCTTGTTAATTGGCTGATGAAGGCTTTTGTTGGCAATAGTTAGTCTAAGCATTTCATTTCAAGATCGTAGTCCATAAATAGACCGAGGTGATGCAGGTTGGAGTTGGCATCATTTCAACCTCTGAAGTCCGTCATAATAGATTGAAGTGATGTTTGGCTGGCACCGGCTGCATTTAGTCATCATCATTCTGCGACATGTAGCAGTGGAGTCCAACATGAAGCAGGAATGGTACTGGATCCAGCCGGTTCTGGTGACCTCAGGATAGGAGTCCCGAGGTTGAGACAGGGAAACAAATAAAAAGATGTATTTAATGCCATTTAATTTATTGCAGAGTTAGAGATCATGCTCAATGTTTCTGGTTTCTGGTTCCAGCAGACCCAACTAAAGCAGCCTAATTGTGGGTTGGAGGATAAATTAGGTGTATGCCTGGCTAAATAGATGAGTCTTTAGTCTAGACTTAAACTGAGAGAGTGTGTCTGCATCTCGAACAGTGTTTGGGAGACTATTCCATAGTTTAGGAGCCAAATATGAAAAGGATCTTCCTCCTTTTGTGGATTTTGATATTCTAGGAACTATTAATAGGCCAGAATTTTGCGATCTTATTGAACGTGTTGGAATATAGCATGGTAGAAGATCACTTAAGTACTGAGGAGCTAGACCATTCAAAGCTTTGTACGTAGTTAACCGAATTTTAAAATCAATACGGAATTTAACAGGTAGCCAATGTAACGATGATAAAATGGGGCTAATATGATCATATTTCTTGGTTCTCGTCAGCACTCTGGCTGCTGCATTTTGAACCATTTGAAGTTTATTTATTGATCTTGCTGGACATCCTCCCAGTAAATCATTACAATAATCTAGTCTTGAGGTCATGAATGCATGAATTAGTTTTTCGGCATCAGCAACCGAGAGCATATGCCTTAATTTAGCAATATTTCTTAGGTGGAAGAATGCTGTTCTACAAACATTTGTAATTTGATTTTCAAAGGACAGATTGGTATCAAATAGAACACCTAAGTTCTTCGCTGTTGAAGATGATGTAACAGTAAATTTCTGGCCATCCAATCTTTTATTTCATTAATACACTCTGCTAATTTTGAGAATTGTGAAATCTCATCAGGTTTTGAAGAAATATAAAGTTGTGTATCGTCAGCATAGTAGTGGAAACTTATTCCACGATTCCTGATAATATCTCCCAAGGGAAGCATATACATGGAGAAAAGCAGAGGCCCTAAAACTGATCCCTGTGGCACTCCATATTTTACTTTTTTTTGTTTGACAATTCCTCATTTACATAGACAAAGTGGTAGCGGTCTGCTAAATATGACCTAAACCATGCTAATGCCACTCCACAAATTCCAACATAATTCTCTAGCCTATTCAAGAGAATGTCCTGATCTATCGTGTCGAATGCAGCACTAAGATCTAAAAGCACTAGAAGAGAAATGCAGCCGCGATCAGATGATAAGAGCAAGTCATTTGTAACTTTGATAAGTGCAGTCTCTGTACTGTGATGAGGCCTAAATCCTGATTGAAATTCTTCATATATACTATTTCTCTGTAGAAATGAACATATTTGGGAGGATACTACCTTTTCTAGTATTTTTGACATAAACGGGATATTTGAAATCGGTCTATAATTAGCAAGTTCTCCAGGATTAAGTTGTAGCTTCTTAATTAGCGGTTTGATAATTGCCATTTTAAAGTTTCTTGGGACATGTCCTAAGCATAGCGAGGATTTAATGATATTAAGAAGAAGTTCTGATATTACAGGAGATACCTCTTTTAAGAGCTTAGTTGGTATAGGATCTAACAAACAAGTTGTGGCTTTTGATGTTTCGATAAATTTTGTTAGCTCTTCATGACTTATGATAGCGAAGGATTGAAGTTGCACATGAGGGAAATTATTCGACACTGTTTTCTGAGGTGCTATGACAGATGATTGCATAATTCTCTTGAGCTGTGACGTAATATCTGGTTCGGTTGAGGCTTTATTCCTAACCAATTTAGCCACAGTACTGAATAAACATCTAGGATTGTTGTGGTTATTTTCTATGAGTTTACTAAAATATGCTGACCTGGCAGCTTTGAGTGCGCGTTTGTAGCTACAGACACTATCCTTCCATGCACCCTGAAATACTTCTAATTTTGTATTTTTCCACATGCGCTCCATTTTCCGAGCTGCTCTCTTGAGAGCGTGATCATTGTACCATGGTGCAGGACTTATTTCTTTAATTTTCTTTAATCGAAGTGGGGCGACAACATCAAGGGTGCTAGAGAAGACTGCATTTAAATTTTTTCTTATTTCATCAAGTTCTTCTGGGCTATGGGGTTTATTGAGTATATGAGATAGATCTGGAAGAGTATTAGTGAAGCTATCTTTAGTGGTCGAAAGAATAGTTCTACCTGAACGATAGCGTGGTGTAGATTGAGTAACATTAGCTGATTGCAGCATGCAAGAGACGAGGTAATGATCCGAGATGTCATCGCTCTGCTGCAGAATTTCTATATTATCAACATCAACTCCATATGAAAGAATTCAATCTAGCGTATGATTATGGCGATGAGTTGGTCCTGTTACATTTTGTCTGACTCCAAGAGAGTTGAGAATATCGATAAATGCTAATCCAATATATAATTTTCATTATCTATGTGAATGTTGAAGTCACCAACAATTAAGGCTCTATCTACAGTAACTACAAGATCTGATAAAAAAATTTGCAAATTCACTAAGGAAATCTGAATAAGGCCCAGGTGATCTATACACTGTAGCAAGGGTAAAGGACGACAGAGAATTTTTATTTATATTTGTATTTGACAGTGTCACGTTAAGCATTATTAGTTCAAAAGACTTACATTTATATCCTGTCCTCTGAGTAACACCAAAAACTTCACTGTAAATTGTAGCAACACCTCCTCCTTGACCCTTCAGACGAGGCTCATGTTTATAACAATAACCTGGGGGAGTAGATTCAATTAAACTAATATATTCATCCAGTTTAAGCCACGTTTCAGTCAAACAGAGCGCATCCAATCTATGATCTGTAATCATTTAATTGACAATTAGTGCTTTGGTAGAAAGAGATCTAATGTTTAGTAGCCCTATTTTTATATGATGTACATTTTTAATTTGTTTGTTTTGTTCAAGTTTGACCTTAAT
This sequence comes from Xyrauchen texanus, assembly GCF_025860055.1. NCBI lineage: Eukaryota > Metazoa > Chordata > Actinopteri > Cypriniformes > Catostomidae > Xyrauchen > Xyrauchen texanus. The sequence continues at coordinate 5,967,343 of NC_068308.1, read as the reverse complement.
CAAATTTTTTCTAAATGATTTAGTGAGGGTATTGTGTTTCGTAGTTCATGGAACAGACACAGTCTCTATGAGATATCTAGGTGATACAGTCTCTATGTGTTGTAGTTTATGTGACCTGTGTGATGTCTCAAGGCAGCTAGCAGATGTTCGGATTAACCAGTTTGTCTACTTCCTGACCTGGGCCCCATTTAGTCAATTAATATCATTATTAAGTCTATGAGCCAAATTACTAGAGAGGAGAGCGGCACCTTCCCTGGAGGGATGGAGTCCGTCTCTCTTTAGCAGGTCAGGTCTACCCCAAAAACGCTTCCAATTGTCTATAAATCCTATTTTATTCTGCAGACACCACTCAGACATCCAGCCATTCAGTGACACTAATCTACTATAAACCTCGTCACCACGACGAGCAGGGAGGGGACCATATACAGAATATACAAAAAAGACAAACGTTTATGATCATATTTAGCTGAGAACGTAAGGTCAGTGTTAAAAACATAACGGTGTAAAAACAAAGACATAAATTAGCATATTCCAGTGTAAAAGTAGAACCCATCAATGTGCCTTTACATTGTAGGAAGAAATCTCCAGTGAAGGAGAAGTAGTTCAGTTTAAGGACCAAATCAGCTCACAAATAAATGTACAGGGTGGTAGTCCTTCCTCGGTGCAGTCTTAAATAATACTCAAGAGCCTAAAGACCTCTTACAAGGAAGATATTTGTGTAGAGGCTTCCACATCTAAGGTGGCCAGAATAACATCATTGGGTAACTTTTTTTAATGTTGATATCTTGTTGAATAAATCAATCCTAAATATATGATGGAAGCCTCTGAACAGATGGTTTAAGAAAATGATCAAAATAGTTCAATAATAGATAATGGCTCTAGTAGACAATTATTGAATAGGTTGTCCTTTGGGTTTAACCAACCAAGTAGAGCAACTGTTGCAGGCAGCATGATAGAATTGTTAAGCTGTGGCCTATCAGAAGGACTCCCTCATTGCCTAGATTAGATCTGCTCATATTTGGCTGCTTCAACTCAGTTTTGATTATACTGAATTCTCAGTAAATTATTATAATGACACAATTTGTGATTATGTCTTACATTTAACTAACGGTGCATCAGAACACATAATAAATTAGCCTATATTCCAATTATTTTTAACTACCTAAAATCAGTGCATATAAACATTTGGAGTTTCTGATACTGGTTTCTAGTGTAATACTAGTGCAAGTCAGTTACAGGCTGCTTAATTGCTTGTTAAGCTGCAGCCAACACTGCCTCCTCCCCTCCACTCATTTGCAGCCTCTATGATCTATGCTTGAGACTTGCGCTGCTTCAGCTCGGTTTTTTGGATGCGGACAGTACAGTATGCTGAATCGCGAAGATTACGTGAGTGCCACGAGTAACAGATTTAATAATATAATTGAATAAATTCAGAACAGACAGGAGCAACAGAGTTCTTCTGAGAGTCTTGTAGAAAGGCAAGTACTTTGAATAGCTGGGAAATATCTGTAAAGAACCCTAATTCACCATGTTTCAAAAGGTTTAACGTTAAGTTTGCGTTCCTCATGCAACTTTATTCATGTTATTTAGTAATTTAAGTAAATCATGTTTAAGTAGTGTTTATAAAATATTCTGTGATGTTGTCTCAGTGAATTTCATTTGGGAGACCGGTTGAAGTGTGTGTTGTAGTGTTTGCCAACATTAGCTTAACTATGTAGCAAGCTAACTTAGCAAAAATGCTATGCGTGGAAATGACACCTTTTGATATAAACATTTCTGCTGTTAAAGGTTTTAATAAAGAGGACTGCACTCACGCCGAGTGTTTCAGCAGCTCAGTTTAAAATATTTATTGATGGCAGTGAAATTCTGGTCTGGCAGTAACGTTATCTAACTTTCATCCTGCCTTCGAGTAACATTATTATTGATTCTATTTAATTTTTGAATGTAGCATTCTTTGTCAAGTGACAGCAACGTCTCTGTATAAGACATGACACCTTGTTGACATCACCACGTGAGTTTAAAAACTGTGCTATTCAAGTATTTCCATGCTTTGGGAAAGGATCGCTTTCCCCCCTGGTCAGGTCCCCAACTATGAATAGACACTGACTAGCTATATGGTGGTCATTCTGTCGTTTGTTACTGTGGAATAAATAATGCTTCTCAACAACTTTTCTGGTGATGTAATGTGGAATAATGAAGGCCTCTTTTAAACTTCTTTTGTTGGGTAGCTGCAGCTGCTCTTAAAGCTGTTCTAAGGATGTTCTTTAGGAGTCTGTTTCTTGTCTCTCACGTTTAACACGTAGCTTCGAATGTATGTCACCCCCATATAAGGTAAAGCACTATTTCATTGGTGAGGGTCCAGTGGAATGTGGTTTTCTGGACCATAAAACCAAATGCTGAAGCAATAAACTTTGAAGAAAGGATTTGATACCACTGAGTCTCCGTGTCAGTTCTTTCTTCCCTCGACTGAGCCGTATCGAGACGGGGATTGCAGATCAACAAATAAATTAAATACATTGGATGACAAAATTATCTAACAGTCACCCATCAGTTGTAGATGTATTTGGTCAAATTTGTGTGTTGTATCAGGTTTATATGTCACTTGACCGGTTTAGTTGTCCTTTGTCAGGCAGCCATTTGTGGGGCAAGGATCTGGATTTTACATATACATCAGATTTATATGAGATGCTTTACATGGCTTTTGTATTCAGCCAAAACGCTTTCCTTTCAGTTTGGTTGTAGCACACTGTGATGGATTAATAGTGCTTTATTAGGCTGGAACTCTGCCTCACTGCAGACAAGCGCATCTTAGTTTAACATGGTACATTTTATAATCAAAGCAGCCGAGGATGTCCTAAAATGGCCACCTTGCGTGTATAATATTTAATAGGCCTATCTTAACATTAACCAATTGCCATTAGTTATGGATGTTATGTATTTTTTTCCGGAGACATTGGCTATCTAGGCTTTTGGCTTTGCATTTCCCTGTCTCACAATTTCTGTCACTTTTTCAGGCTGAGGATGTTCAGAGAAAATACATTAGAGGACCAAGGCAAAGGGAGCAAACAAGACTTGCCACTTTCAGAGTTGGTTGTCTCCATCCTGATATGGAGACATTCCACCCACAAAAAGGTATGTTTAATTACATATGCATTTTAGTGTTTCCCACAGAGACCAACAACTTGGGCATGGGGGGGCATCTTCTATTTCACAATTTTAATCACTTATTTTACAGCTTTGACTCTAATTGACTGTGAGCCCTTTCCCTTCAGTTCTCTTTTCCTCACACTTGCGCACACACCTGCTGCAAACACAGCAGCGTGCCCCGCCTCTTTCCGTATCTCTCCCTTTGTGTCTGCTCCGGTGACTTTTTTTTTCCACGTTTTGTAAAGTCGCTAAAAAGGCACAGAGCTCGTCATTTGGACTTTTCCACCCACAATTTCCTTCACAGCAGCAGGTGCAAAATCCAAAATGGGTCACCATGTATACCTGGGCAGCTGTAATACACCTGGGCAGCCCACCCAAGATAAAGTCTATGTGTGGGGAAACCCTGCATTGTATGTTTCAAGAGAATGTTTCACAAACCTTGCTTGTAGCGTTTTTTTTTCTTTATGCAATTTTCATTGTAGCGGAAGCTTTGAGAGAAATTAAGGTGTCAGTGTCCTTGTCGGCTGAGGAGTTCCACGCGGTCCTCAGAAATGCGTTTCCAAGAGTGGGCAGCACTGATTGAGTTGGCAAGGCTAGACTTAAATTTTCTTCACCATCTGTGCTGAAAGCCAGCAGAGAGCTTAATCGATCAGCTTATATATATATATATATATGTGTATGTATATACACTCCCAAAGGTACTGTACATTTGATTGGTGATTTCTATTGATGCACTGGAACACTAATGCATATAACTAAACAATGTTATTTCAACATTCACTCTACTTTTTAAAGGAGAGTCTAGAAGAGCAGGTCAGAGAACAGCAAGATGGTTGTCATGTAAGATTTTTTTTTTTAACCACCAACAAATCTGTAACTAGAGCAACATTTTAGCAGTATATTGTAGGTGTAAACTAGAGCCCAACCAATTTATCAGCCGGCCAATATGATCTAATTACATTTAAATTGGCATTTATAACAGCCAATATATGACTATTAAAAAAAGAAACCGATCAGATCAAACAAATGTCATGAGTGTTGCATATATTGCCCACCAGATGGCACTTTGCAGCTCCCCTGTTAACAACAATGCCGCAGGCGCACCACAAAAAACGCAAAAGAAAACGATCAGCTTAATTTATAGTTAACTAAAATCTCAAAGTTGCAAGTACTAGTTGTAGACAGTCATGTAGTATTAGATGCATTCAAGAGCCGGTCACTGTATCGTAGACAGCATGATTTAGAGCCATATGGTTGAGAAATGGTGTCTCGTAGCTTTGGATATTAAGAGTGCTGGTAAAATACACATGCTTATTCTCTCTGTTTACAGATGGCTGAAAAAGTTGCACCTAGCAGCAAATATTTATTGATGAGCAATTGTTTAAATGTGCAGTTGTTGAGACTGTAATCTATTTTATTAAAATCCATTTAGGAAAAGGTGTTATAGAACAGAACAGCTTTCAATATCATAATCACAGAATATTTTATAAACACTACTTAAACATGATTTACTTAAATTATTAAATAACATGACTAAAGTTGCATGAGGAACGCAAACTTAACGTTAAACCTTTTGAAACACATGGTGAATTAGGGTCCTTTACAGATATTTCCCAGCTATTCAAAGTACTTGCCTTTCTACAAGACTCTCAGAAGAACTCTGTTGCTCCTGTCTGTTCTGAATTTATTCAATTATATTATTAAATCTGTTACTCGTGGCACTCACGTAATCTTCGCGATTCAGCATACTGTACTGTCCGCATCCAAAAAACCGAGCTGAAGCAGCGCAAGTCTCAAGCATAGATCATAGAGGCTGCAAATGAGTGGAGGGGAGGAGGCAGTGTTGGCTGCAGCTTAACAAGCAATTAAGCAGCCTGTAACTGACTTGCACTAGTATTACAACACTAGAAACCAGTATCAGAAACTCCAAATGTTTATATGCACTGATTTTAGGTAGTTAAAAATAATTGGAATATAGGCTAATTTATTATGTGTTCTGATGCACCGTTAGTTAAATGTAAGACATAATCACAAATTGTGTCATTATAATAATTTACTGAGAATTCAGTATAATCAAAACTGAGTTGAAGCAGCCAAATATGAGCAGATCTAATCTAGGCAATGAGGGAGTCCTTCTGATAGGCCACAGCTTAACAATTCTATCATGCTGCCTGCAACAGTTGCTCTACTTGGTTGGTTAAACCCAAAGGACAACCTATTGTAGCCATCAATGATTGTCTGCTAGAGCCATTATCTATTATTGAACTATTTTGATCATTTTCTTAAACCATCTGTTCAGAGGCTTCCATCATATATTTAAGATTGATTTATTCAACATTAAAAAAGTTACCCAATGATGTTATTCTGGCCACCTTAGATGTGGAAAGCCTCTACACAAATATCTTCCTTGTAAGAGGTCTTGAGGCTCTTGAGTATTATTTAAGATTGCACCAAGGAAGGACTACCACCCTGTACATTTATTTGTGAGCTGATTTGGTCCTTAAACTGAACTACTTCTCCTTCATTGGAGATTTCTTCCTACAATGTAAAGGCACATTGATGGGTTCTACTTTTACACTGGAATATGCTAATTTATGTTTTTGTTTTTACACCGTTATGTTTTTAACACTAACAGAAACCTCCTGACGTTACGTTCTCAGTTGAATATAATCATAAACGTTTGTCTTTTTTGTATGTTTGGATCGAAAAGTGGCAGCCTTATATCAAAAATAAACGGATGACTACAATCTGCCTAGCCAGCAGTGTTCATCGAGCTCTGGAATACGGTTTACCCAAGAGTCATTTAGGCTCAGAAGTCATTCTAATGAGGAACTAATTGATAAAGCTGCTGCAATGGGGAAAAAAAAAAAAAAGCTTTCAGGACAGAGCCTAGACTTTACAGTGTATTGATGAGGCTTACCAAGGTGCATTTAAATTCTAGTTTGATCTTTTACAAAAAAAGTGTCAAATAGGGTATAAGTTACTCCGTCAGAACACTATTCTTAAACACTGGCCTATTTTGGCCTCTGATCCGGCATAAAAATTCGCATACTGAGCATTTTAAGGATCATCCCCTCTTTGTCTATAGAAGAGGTCCTAACTTATGCAACAAGCTGGTGCAGGGCTAACATTTAAGGCAGGTTCTAAACATAATATTTTAGCTCCTCTAAAAGATGGGAATAATCCATCTGGCAATTGTGCCCAGTGCCAAACAACGAGGGAAAATCCTCAATGTGGATTTTGATATGTGTTGTGCTGTAATCAAAGATGTTTCTTCATCTCATGTAAAGTTTAGGGTCCATGGTTTGTGGTGCCCATCACCTGACAACTCTCCATTAGCCCTTTGTTCTGAGATGCTTTTTTCTTATAGATCTGGGAACTTCTGATTTATTATGGCTCAAGCCTGATCCCTCTCAAATACCCATTTACTTTGTGATTTAGATTGTATTGTACTGTTATAAGGGGCAAGTAAGGCTTCTATTGGCATGCATAACAGTATGCCATTCATTACACAAAACCTAAATTCCCAGGAAGTGGAGCCTCTTGTCATCAGGGTTTGCGCACAGACTTGCAGTCTATTGGTGTGCACATATGTGTCGGTACTGCCTGCCTATCCAATGTTGAGTTATGTATGCTCTGACTGAAAGCTTAAACTGATACACAGCATAGATTTAAGTGTTCTGATATCTCTCTTATCAGTTTGGACTCATTGATGCTTCCAGCAACTTAGCAAAAATTAAGCCGGGTGGAGCAGTGGTCATCCTGCTTTATTTCTGTCTCTGAAAATAAAACCGAATTACTAAAAATAAAACGGAGTGAAAAGACATGGATTGATTTATTAAAGTGTTTAACTTTTTTGTTTAAACTTTTATTTTGTATTTATATAGTTATTTATGACTGATATAGTGTATGGATTTGATGGCTGTTGTCAAGGCTTTTAGGCTTGGAGACACTTCAAGATGGATTTAATTTCAACATGCTTAATACATGGTATAGTTTACGTCTTACGGGTTCTCACTAATATATAAGCTATAAAAAAACATTAGACTTGATGCACCGGATTTTTCATTTCCCCAGTATCTCCAATATGCAGCATTCGCTCATTCATACTAGACAAAAGCTTGCAGCATAATCCCGCAACCATGCTTTCACATAGTGATGCAGTTTTCCAGAACCAGCGGTGTGACAGAAAAAGACACAGACACAACACCAGCATGTCTGCTGTGGCTTTTCACACAGACATTGTTCCATCTCTGTTACTACCCATGTTCCTGGCGCAGAGGTGGATCAAATCAGACCTCCTTTCACGCTCCGTACCTTTCATACAGCGAGACACAATACTCCCAGAAAATAATGCAGTGTGAAAGCAGCTATGGTTTAATTGCCAAAAAATGAGATGAGAAGTCTGCTGATATTTAACAAGAGCCATCAGACCATTTGCACAATATTGGGCACAATTGAAACTGTTGAACCACATTAATATATATAAATTATGTATAATGGGCTGTAACTGGCTAAACACTTCTCAGGTTTTAGGCTTTAATAAGAATTTTAAGGATGACCTAGGAGTTTGGCACAGTAGTGTACATCTGCTGTCAGGAAAATCAAATCGGTTACTATCTGACCTAATTACAAACTTTCATTCTAATCCTGACAGTCTTTGGAAGGCTGTACATTTCATCTAAAAGGGTAATATCACCGGTGTATGTCTGAGTGCTTGATGTCTAAACAAAGAGGTCCATTTAGGTTCACGTTGTTTCCCAAAGACATATACAGTATTTATTACAATGGTCTGTATGCTACACCAACGAGTGCCACTGCTGTTCGTTTTTCCCCGCACAACTGTTAATGTTTAAGATATAAAACTAAAGTTGATGAATGGTGTAAAAAGCATGATTTCCCTCTGTGTTTGTTTACCAAAATAAACACCGGATCAAAAGGAGGCAATTTATCTTAATGAATAATTTATTTTAAGTCTTAACTTCAATACAAATATCAAATTATTATAGGCTACACACAAAAGTACGAGAAATTAGAGGATCCATAGCATGTTTAATAGTGGTAGGCAAACTCCCCAGGCTTACAGAAAAGGTTTAACACTACTACACAGCAGCCAATGGGAAAGTATATCAATCACCAGTTCAAAGTGGCCAAATGGCTCACGTTGTCTGAGACTTGATTCGGCTCTCCGACACAGCTCTAGGAAGCAATCCAGTTCAAAAATATGTGACTTCAGAGCTCTCTGTGTCACTGTGAGAAGTAGGCCTCAGATGGAACAATGTGACATTGATGCTTGCTTATCTGCTTTTTATGTTTTAGGTACTGTCTTGAGCAAAAAAATAAATTTTTATGGAGGATTGAGAGTTCGAGGTGGGGTTGTACCCAGCCTTGGTGTGGGGGAGAAAGTGAGAGGACAGCAACTGCTGGAGGCTGATGAAGCAATAATTAACCTCAGACTAATGGCTCAGCACAAATATGAAGGTGGCTAAATTGAGCTGTAACCACTCCAGTATACTGTACATTACAGGATGTGAAACTGCCACCTGACACATGCCTGTTGCAATATGCCGACAGCATCACAGTTACTGCTGAAACATCAGAGGATTGCAGAAAAGCATTGATTGCTAATTTAAGCTACAGTGGGTCAAAGAAAAGGTTTAATACCTTGAACATGTGCTAACAAAGGGGACTGTACGCATGCCTGCAGATGGAATGAAGACAATTTTGCAAACTGAACAATGATGCAATCCAATGGACTATGGAAATGGACATGACATTTAAAAATCTGAAGTAATGCCTTGGGAAACCACCAGCGCTGGTTCTTCCAGACTACAGCAAACCTTTCCATTTGTATGTGCACGAGGCTGGGGGGACTGCTGCTTCAATCCTTGCCCAGGAGCACGGGGGTTCTTACTGCCTGGTGGCATATTTATCTAAAACTCTGGATTAGGTTGCAAGGGGCTTCCCTGGTTGTCTGCGAGCAGTGGCTGCAACAGCGATGATGGTAAAGAATGCGGAATGAGTTGTGCTTTCACATCCTCTGACTGTGCACACAACTCATCAGGTAGGTGTTATTATGCACAATATTTCAGCACAACATGACTGCACAAAGACGGTCTGGGTATTAAGCTATTTTAACATCTATTTTGGGTCAGGGCACTTTTGAACGTGACACGTGATTATATGGAGAATACAGGTTTCCACTGCATGCAGACCGGATGTTTCTGCATCTGCTCTGCAAGAGGGGAGACACTGGTATGTAGATGGCTCATGCTATAAACCAAATGACAATGTGTACTGGTGTGGTCATGCAATTACAGAGCTACCCAATCAAATTATTGAAGCATACTCATTACCATACAAATCAGCACAAGCTGCTGAACTAGTAGCGTTAACAAGAGCCTGTAAATTGGCAAAAGGCCAATGTAAAATATATATATATATATACAGATTCAAAGTATGCATTTGGGGTAGTGCATGATTTTGCTAAATTATGGCAAGAAAGAAATTATAAAACTTTGGATGTAAAACCGGTATCACATCACAATGTGGTAGCTTATTTGATTAAAAGAGCACAGCTGCCTTCAAGATTTGCAGTAATCAAATTGGCAGGCCATGCCACACCACTGGTGACTCAGAAGATGCAACAGGCTTGCAGATGAAGTAGCAAAGTGGGCAGCAAAATAATTCATAGCCCACACATAGGTGAATGAGATACCAAGGGGGCATCATACCAATGATGCATTCCACTTTGACTAGTGATCTAGACATCAAAATTTAGCAAGCAAGCCCAACAGCACATGATTTAGAGCATTGGGCAGCCAATGAGGTATCAAATGATAGGGGACTGCTAAAAGACAAAACAAAAACGATTAGCACTACCAACGTCAGCAAACGGTGTCTTTAATTCTAGATGCGTGCTTGGTGTGTGCACAAAATAAACAACAAGACGTCAAGAAGACGGGCTCCATTTGAAATACTAATGGGTAAGCCTTTCCCGACCCCTTGGGTCAAAGGCCACGCTTGCTCTTTGTCCACAGGTGATTTGAAGGTAGTAGTAGCTGATTACGTGGATTCCCTTTTCAAAATATTGAATGGCATAAATAGTGCTGTTTCTCTTTCTCTCCCTATGCCCACAGAAAAGCCCATTCACCCATTTGTCCCAAACCAGCAGATCCTAGTAAAGTGTCTGAAACCAACGAAGCTAAGTGAGCACAAGTATCTGGGTCCAACAACGGTTCTTGTGGTAACCAGGACAGGGGTACTGACAGATCTGCAACCACAATGGATACATGCAAGCCACATGAAGCCTGCACCTGGGGAGAGCCTGACTATTTTGAAAGTACTGGAGGAGCTTAACACGCAGCGCCAGTGCCTAACTGGGATCTTGAGAATTAGAAGGGACGATGACATGGATGGATGGATAGATGAGACATTTATAGATGATGTTGATGCACCATATAACTATCCTACCAATTTGTGGTGTAAATTAGCTAACGTTATGGCCAAAAACCCAGGGAAGAAAGGTAGTTGTTATATGCTGCATAGTGCATTTGCACCAGCGGTAAAGGTACACTGCTCTGCCGGAATTGTGAAAACTATATGTGCCATGGTAGAATTTAAGTGACCACACCATGGTTTTCTGAGCTATTGAGAAGACAACAAACAGAGATGAAGTAGTCTAAGTAAACCCAATACCACACCAAGAGAACACAGATTATGGACAGGAAAAGAGAAATTCTTTGGAGCACTGTCATGGTTAAATGGTTGAAAAAAATGTTTTTATGCTTTAATACCTATGAGTAATTTTAATTGTTATAGCATTACTGATTTGTTGTGATTCCATGTGTTAAAGCATTGTCAATAGGACCATTGATAACACTTTGAATGATTATTACGCTCTGATAAACCTTGAAGATGCTGATAGAAATGGTTATGGGACACATTGGGAGGAATATGATGGTAATGAGTAAAAGATAGAATGTAAGGTAAACCGGATGTGATTTTTGAATGGCAATCTGAGGCATTTGTCTCAGACAAAAGTGGGCAATGTGAGAAATAGGCCTCAGATGGAACAGTGTGACCTTGATGCTTGCTTATCTGCTTTTTATGTTTTCAGTGCTGTCGTGAGCAAAAAATGTTCTTGACAAGAATGCACTTCTTTAAGCAAGAGGAAGCAACCCCATATATGGAGGATTGAGAAAGTTCAAGGTGGGGGTTGTAACCAGCCTTGTGTGACAAGAAACATATAAACCCCTTGCTTGCTTTTATTAAATTAAAGAACTGCTTGTAACGTTCTGTGTCCATGTATTTCTTCCCACCGGTGAATTCATCTCCTGCTCGAAGAGTGACTGCGAGGAAGGCAGAATAAAGCATCCGATTCGTACATTACTAACAGTCACACAAAACAGCCTGCGCATAGTCAGAGACACGACGCAGCTAGGCGTGTCTCTCACATGCTGCTCTCTCATTTGTTTGGGTGTGAGATGATAAAATACAGACTACGTCCACAGACAACAGACGCTCTATGTCAGAGATACGGCTCGTCGTTCTGTGTCACACAAAAAGCTTACAAGCACTGAATTGAATCGTTTCATGTTTTCTTGCGCTTGAATGGTGTAAAATTGCTTGAATGTTCTTGACTTGGCTATCTGTGCCACACAAAACATCGCTCTCGGAGCATGCATGTATTTGTCATTTTCAACAGATGGAAAATGAAAGTGCTGGAGCTCCACCCTCTAGTAGACAGTATTGCTATCGTCATTTATATAAAAATACTATGTCAGATCAGGTAGAAAAGATATAGCAACAAACTTCAGAACAGTCCCTCTGTCTTTGGCGAGGGTGCTTGTGGCATTTAAAGCTCTAGGAGGAGTAGCATTGAATAATTTTAGTCTCAGAAGAATAATAATAAAATAGAATAAGTTTAAATGGTATAACAATATGTTGGCTTGACAAAGCTTAACTAGAAGCTAAACTTTGATGTTGGCTTGAGAAAGCCCGAACCTTGAACCAGGAATGGAACTTGATGATAACAATAAAACAAGAGCACAGCAAAAATATGAAATATATGCAATTACTTAAAAATTATTTAAGATCTCCATGTCATTATACCACATACGGCATTCACTAAGATTTTCACTTTGTCATAAGACTATTTCCCCACCTTCATGCCATCCCAGATGTGTATGAATTTCTTCTGCAGAACATGAATGAAGATGATTAGAAGAATATCTCCGCTTTGTTGGTCCAGTCAATGCAAGTAAATGAGAAGTGGTGAGAAACAGATCAATAAATTAAGTAATTTTTTTACTATAAATTTTCACTTTCATAAGCGCTCTTCTCTCTTCTGTTTTAAAAAAAAAAAATAAAAAATTATTTACATAAGCATATCAACCCTACTGGGTAGGGAGGACAATAGTAATAAAAATGTAATATTGATCTGTTTCTCACCAACACCTATCATATCACATCTGAATGACATAGATTAAACCACTGGAGTTGTATGGATTACTTTTATGCAACATTTATGTGATTTTTGTACCTTCTGAATTCTGATCACCATTCATGTGCATTGAAAGGAATAACAGGGCTGAGATAATCTTCTATAAAGCATAATTTGTGTTCAGCAGAAGAAAAACGTCATACACATCTGGGATGGTATGAGGGTGAGTAAATTATGAGAGAAGTTATTTGAAAGACTAATTATGCACATAATAACAGTAAAAGAACTGTGACTGTTTATTACTCTCAAGATGTACAGGCTCACACTGGTCAGTGCTTTGTATTTTAGATAATGAAAATCGCATCAGATCCAGTGAAACCATGAATGTTCAGTGATTGTTTTTACATGGCATTTTACAAAGTAAGAGTGAAATAAAAGACTAAAAAGAACACATTTGTACTTCTCTTTTACTTGGAATGTCAATGTTCAGGACAAAAGCAAAATGGTTACTGTCTCTTTAAGAGGGTTATATTGCATGATACAACATTGAAGGCGCTCTGTGCAATTTGTTTTGAGTTTAATCTTTTGAGAGCTGTAAAGTCTCATTGGTTTTGTACTGTGTCGTGCTATTGCATCTGTATTCATTTTCTTGAAGTATTCCGTTATTTTGTGTAAAACAAAATGTGCTATGATCATACTGCACTGCTAGGGAAGAGGATTTCAGAGATGAATTGATTGAGATTGTGAGTGTAAAATAATAAGGCCACTTATCTCATATCAAATATGTATGTCGTGTCCATATAAGGTAAAGAATGATTGTATTGGTTAGTCTAGTGGAAGTGTTACTTTTCTGAACAATATATAATGATGTGTTGAACAATAAATGTTGGAGAATGATGTGATATACTCTGGTGGTGTGTGTGTGTGTGTGTGTGTGTGTGTGTGTGTCATTTCTCCCCTCATGAGGGTCTGGATAGAAACAGCGACTGCAGACCTGAATTTATATTTAGGGGACACTCCTAAAATTCCTTGAAGTTCTTGGGGGCTCGTCCGGGATATTTCCAAACAGGTAGGACACAATTATATAAAATTGAGAATCCCTGTCTGTTGAAATATTACACGCAAAATGTATTAGAGAATTCAACAGTTACGACTACAGTCTGTTAAAGTATGACTTGAAACTGTGGCCATACAATCTCCTTCTAAATTTTTAAGTCACTGAAATAAGGCCATATAACAAACATTTGTCCACAAGACTTTTGAAAACTGGATCTTGTAGCCTATATTTTTTGCTACAAAATGATGTGAAAACCATCCTGATCACTCATTCATACAAAACAATATAGTAATTTAACTTTTGTAAGACAATTTTTGTGTTGAAAGGTCATATGCGAGGAGGCGTGAATGATCACGAATATTCATGAGAGACAAAGACCCTCCCCTGGGACTATCAATGAGGGATAGAGAATGAATGTGAGGAGACTTAATGATCCAAATCAAGTTTTAAGTTAAAATAAGTAATCTGACAATATATTTTCTTTACATAAAGACTTTATTTTAGACCTACACTACCGTTAAAAGAAGTCTCTTCTGCTCACCAAGACTGGATTTATTTGATCCAAATTACAGAAACAACATTGATATTCTGAACTCTTTTTACAATTGAAAAGAACAGTTTTCTATTTAAATATATTGTAAAACGCAATTTTTGATCAAAGCTGAATTTTCAGCATCATTACTGCAGTCTTCAGTGTCACACGATCCTTCAGAAATCATTATAATATGCTGATTTTCTAATATGGGTATATTTAAAGTGCATTTTACTCATTTAACCTGAACACATATTTGCAAGCACAAGCTTTGTTGATGATAATGAGGCATTATAAACACTATATATTATGAAGTATAATCTAAACATTTATATTATTTTATATCATATTACATATATTTATATTATACAGCATACAATTTAAATACCTGCTTCAAACGTTCATCGGAGTCCCGCTCTTCTTCTGAGGAAAATGTCTGCTGGTGGGTGGGATCACATTACAGATAATTAGATAGCCTAGTAAAAACTGTACATCGCTTTGTTTCAAACAGATTGCATTGCAGGAGAATATTTGTTTTAAATTGGAATAGTTTTATTTCAAAGTATACATTTTAAGCTTTCTTTAGACATATGTTTGAGTGATAAGAATTTGCGGAGTTTCAGTTCATTTTTGTGACGTGTTTCTGAAATATGCTTGTGAACACGAGACGTCTGATGATACAAGATTTTGTTGTTATTGTGAGTGTACACAAATAAAAGACCCTTTATAGTCTCTAATGATGTCTTACACTTATCTGTATACCCAAAAGATCTATGTGGTCTACCACCTGCTGTCATAGACACGATCAACCAAGCCAGAGCTCCCTCTACCAGGCAACTTTACGCCCTGAAGTGGCGCTTGTTTGCTGTGGCAGGGTGGGGCCGGGTTGTGATTCTACACACCCGGTCCCTTATCAGGCTAATCAAGCCTCCGAGAGGGATAAAGGCCAACTGCGGAGGATTGCGCGGGGGGGAGAAATAGTTTACGGACATGTCCGTTGTGTGTGTGTTTGTCTTTTGGTTTAAGTTATTCATTCAAATATTATTTATATTGACAAGCCGGTTCTCACCACCTCCTTTCCATTGCACTACGTTACACTGGTGCCGAAACCCGGGAAGGAGGAGGGATACGCCGTAGTAGAGTTCTCACCACTACCGTCCACCCCAACGGAGCAGCCGTGAGGGGAGAAGGGGCTCCTAACTGACCGCCTGGAGCAGTCAGAGCCGCTGCCTGGGACGGAGGAGTCCCCTACCAGCCGCTGAAACGTGGCGGGGTCTGAGACTGCTGACCGCGAGTGGGGAGAGGCTCGCCGCCGACCGCCTGAAGCAGGAGAACCGCTGCCAGGGGTAGGGGAGACCCCTTCTGTTCCCCAAGAACGCGGCGGGACCTTCCATCTGCCAGGGGCTGGAGGACTGCCTCCGATCTGCCCGGAGAGGCGCGGCTGTCGTCTGTTAGAGGGTGGAGGAGTGGCCGAGGAACAAGCTACGGCGTATCGGAGAACTGGCGAGTAAGTAGTGTTTTTTTTCAACTCTCTCTGCGTTGGCCTTTTCCCTCTCGTTTAAATTTTTCTGTGTTTTTTGGGGGGGTACTTCACTGTTACAGGAAGTACCCCCCCTCCCCCCCCCCATTTTCATTTCCCTCCCCTTGTCCCCTCCCTCATCCAGGTGGACCGGTATGACCTGCCGGCAGACGGGGCTTCGGGCACGTCCTCCCCCAGGAAAAGAGAACTGCCGGAGAGAACGAGGGAGGAATGTGGCAGGGCAGTGGGCGGGGCCGGGTCGTGATTCTACACACCCGGTCCCTTATCAGGCTAATAAAGCCTCCGAGAGGGATAAAGTCTGACTACGGAGGATTGTGCGTGAGAGAGAGATAGTTTACGGACATGTCCGTCATGCGTGTGTGTTTGACTTTTGGTTTAAGTTATTCATTCAAATATTATTTATATTGACAAGCCGGTTCTCGCCTCCTCCTTTCCATTGAACTATGTTGCATTCGCAAATTGGTGTTCTTCAACGATCTGAAGACCAGGTCAGTGCTCTCGTTTCTGCAGGAGAGGAGGCTATCCCCCTCCACCTTGAAGGTTAATGTAGCCACTATATTGGCTCACCACGACGTAGTGGACGGTAAGTCCCTAGGGAAGCATGATCTGATCATCAGGTTCCTTAGAGGTGCCCGGAGGCTGAACCCTCCCAGGGGACCAAGCATGTTCTCCTCATGGGATCTCTCCATGGTCCTTTCAGGCCTCCAGAGCCACCAGAATCAGTCGAGCTCAGCCCTCTCCTTGAAGACGGCGCTCCCGATCGCGCTCGCTTCCATCAAGAGGGTTGGGGACAAGTGTTCTCTGTCAGCGACACTTGCCTGGAGTTCAGTCCGGCAGACACCCATGTCATCCTAAGACCTTGACCAGGCTACGTGCCCAAGGTTCCTACGATCCCCTTCAGGCACCAGGTAGTGAACCTGCAAGCGCAGCCCCATGAGGAGGCAGACCCAGCATTATCGTTTCTGTGTCCGGTACGTGATTTGCGTACCTATGTGGACCGCATGCAGAGCTTTAGATGTTCTGAGCAGCTCTTTGACTGCTTTGGTGGACAGCGGAAAGGGAATGGTTGGAATGAAAACGCAGACTGATAATTTATGACATTGTGAAGGCTTAAATCGTTGACAGGCTTAAATCGTTTCGACATACAGTATGATGTTGACATTTATGAGAGTTATAAAAACATACTTTAAGCAGCTCTTCAGCCTGAAAACACTCTAACGGTGCAGTTTTCAGGGGGTGTGTCGCCTGTTGTCAAGTTTCAACACATTCAAAATATATATAGGATATTGTAATTTATTATAATTTTATTGATTCAAAAATACACAACAGAGAAAAACACAACATATACACATCGAATCAACATTTAACCCCCCCACTAATATCCCTCCCCAATCACCAACGTCACCTTAACCCATTGGTTCTCAACCTGCGGCCCGCGGGCCACATGCAGCCCATCACGCATGGAAGTGCGGCCCGCAATATGCTACCCACATTTAAATAATAACTTTCAGTTTTACAATTCGTTTTTTGTTTTTAAATTAATAAAAAAATATATTATATATGTATTAAACCAAATATAAGTTTGAACTATTAAATTTTTTCGTCTTATAAAATTATTTAGGTGATCAAGTATTATTTTTAGACATGTGCAGACCAACTATGTGAGCACGTAGTTACGTGAGTTCACGCAATTATGCGGTTAACGAGCACATTCAAGCGCACTTTTAATTAAAACAGTCATCAGCAGTCATTAGGTAAAATTGGAATCAAAATGGACAAATTTGTTATTAGGGGAGAGAAACGAAATGAGAAAAATTACAACGAAGGAACACGTACAAACAAGAAGAGTCGAAGCATCAGCAGTGAAGGTAGGAGAGTGCTGGAAGAATGGAAGAACCAGTTTGCTGTCATTGATCGAGACGGGCAGCCTTTCTGTTTGCTCTGTAGCAAAGTACTGGGCATATGCAAAACCTACAATGTCAAAAGACATTTCGATACCACCCATGCATCATTGGACAAGATATTCCTGGCTGGATCTCAGGACAGAGCTCTCAAGATAACTAATCTTGACAAAAATGTGATTGCTGAACAGAATATAATGCAAGCTAGTTTAAAAGTGTCCCAGGCCGTGACATTAGCAACGTTCAAAATTTCATGGCTCCTAGCCAAACACGGCAAACCACTCAGTGATGGGGAACTAGTTAAAAACTGTTTTCTGGAATCACAATGTCTATTTGATGATCTGAGCAACAAGAGCGAAATAATCCGCAGGATTAAAAGTTTACAGCTCAGTAATGACACAGTTAAATGTCTGAGAACTTGACGGAACAACTAAAAACTAAGCTAGCCACCGCTTCAGCAGTCAGTTTGGCAGCAGATGAATCAACAGACATCGGAGACGTTGCTCAGCTTTGCATTTGGGTGAGATGTGTGAATTCAGGAACGTTTGAGGTTACAGAAGATTTATTGGCATTGAAATCGCTTCATGAACAAACAAGGGGCGAGGACATTCATAAAGCACTTAGTGAAGCATGCAAAGACATGAACATACCGGCATCCTCCGTCGTCTCCATCACTACTGATGGTGCACCCTCAATGACAGGAAAACACAAGGGTCTTGTTGGTGAAATGCGAAAAATGTCCCCCGAATTGTTGGCATTTCACTGTATTGTGCACCAGCAAGCACTGTGCAGCAAGTTAGCAGATGGATACCTCTTGAAGGTTATGGACACTGTGGTCAAGGTGGTCAACTTCATTCGTGCACGCCCTCTACTGCACCGCCGGTTTGTTGCATTATTGGACGAATTGGAAGGTGCCTACGGAGACCTTTTTCTGCACAGCGAAGTGAGATGGCTAAGTCGGGGAAAGGTCTTAAATCGCTTTCTGGCTTTACTCCCAGAGATAGTTCACTTTCTTTATGACATTGGCGAGGGAGAGCGATTTCCAGTCTTGAGAGACAAGGAATGGAGAATCAATCTTGCCTTCCTTACAGACATCACAGTTCACCTAAACAAGCTAAACCTGCAACTGCAAGGTGACGGAAAACATGTTGATGAGCTGTTGTGCTGTATTAAGAGTTTCAAAATGAAGTTAGGACTGTACACTGCACAACTCAAAGATGGTGATTTAACTCATTTCCCACAACTGAATGTCGTGAGTGAGTGCGTGTGTGTTGGACACACAACAGAGAGAACGATTTGTTGCAACTGTCAGTCAAATACAAGAAAAATTCATCTCTCGTTTTTCAGATTTTGACAAACTTCAATTTTCTGGATTTCTTCAGAGAGCCATTCACTTTCCCTGTGGAAAAAATCAAGGACTTGGCTGCAACTTTCGGTTTGCCCCGCCACTCACTTGAAGATGAATTGATGAATGTTCAGGCAAGAGGAAACACAGCGCAGCAAGCATCCTCAGTTACAGAAATGTGGCGAAACATTCCTGAACAGAACCTCAGATTATTAAGCTCGAAAGTGCTTTCCATTTTTGGATCAGCATACATCTGCGAACGCACATTTTCTGCAATGTCGCGCATCAAGTCACGCTTCCGTGCGTGTCTTACCGACTGCAACATACAGTTGCAACTTCATTGTGCTGTGACTCCTTTTGAGCCGAATTTCACCAAATCGGTCAGCTCCCGACAGCATCAGGTGTCCCATTAATGGGGAGTGTTATGTTTTTTTTTTTTATAAGTAATTACTGTCGACGAGATGGCACTGTGGTTCCATATGTTAGTGCCTATAAAGATGAAGTCAAAAGTGTGTCTACACTAGATGCTGCCTGTAATGTAACACAATGTCATTGTTTGCTTGTCCTTGATATATTATTAAAATCTCTGAAACTTACAAGTGACTCTTCATGCTTACCAGAACTATACATAACAATGAGTAGCATTATACTCTTTAATTATATAAATATAATTGTCTAGGTATCACGATATTCATATTATTAACTGCCAAAAATATTAAATCCGGTTGGTTTGCATTGATGACGTCATATGTAAATGATATGCGGCCCTTGAGACTTGCACTTGGACCTTAGTGCGGCCCAGAAATAAAAAAGGTTGAGAACCACTGCCTTAACCCAAAACGAAGACCCATGTGGTCACATATAATAATGCACACACACAAAATTCTTTTTTTTAAATATATACAGTACTATGCAAATGTTTTAGTCACTTGTGAAAAATGTTGCATAGTGAGGATGTCTTCAAAAATAATTAGTTTTAATTTATAACTTAATGTCATACAAAGTCCAGAAAACAAAGTTAAATCAATATTCGGTGTGTCCACCTTTGCCTTTAAATCAGCACCAATTCTCTTAGGTACACCTGGACACAGTTTGTCTTGGTTGTTGGCATATAGGATATTCTAAGCTTCTTGGAGAATTCGCCACATTTCTATTTAGGCTGTCTCAATTGCTTGTTTCTATATGTAATCTCAGACAGACACAATGTTCAGTGGGGGGCTTTGTGGGGGCCATGACATCTGTTGCAGGGCTCCCTGTTCTTTTATTTAATGTTTGGGAGTCTAACATTTATATTTCCCATTGACACACAAAAGCTGAAGATGTAAATAACCAACTTAAGACAAATGATTTTTTGAAACATCTTATGTGCCTTGCACAGTAATGCAATAAACATAATTAAACTACACTTCTCTCTCCCCATCCCCTTCCCGAGAATTACGCTAAATAATTACCCCATTTCCTGACAAACAAGTCCCCAAACCCCAGCCTTCTATTTGCCACCTGCTCGAAAGCTGCCACCCTCCCCATCTCTACACACCATTCCGGAAATGATGACGCTCCATCCGACTTCCAACTCCTTAAAATAATTTGTCTGCCAATCCCCCGAATTATCCTGATTACTCTCAGTTCAAACCATTCTCTACAAAGTTTGTTTCAATGTTGTAATCATTTGTTACATTCAACAATCATAACTTAATTATAATAGAATAAACTTGTTAATTACTTACAATCAAATGTTTTCCAAAGCTAAACTGTTAGAAGATCACATTTTTAAGCTGTGCTGCGATGTCTTCCTTTATATTTTGCATTCTGAACATGTCATAACATATCCGCAATTGTGCTATCAGATCGCTATTTCAAAATAAAAGTCCCGGAGGAAATAATTCACAATATAACGAATACAATAGTAAAATAAAATACCATTTAAATTTTTAAGGTCAACACACTATTCATTTTTTCGCCCAATGTTAGCTGGGATAGGCTCCAGCCCCCCGCGACCCTGTACACAGGATAAGCGGTTGACGATGGATGGATGGATGGACACTATTCATTTTAATAACAATAACCATCCCAATCATAGATAAATGTAATGAAGCCCACCTGCCCACATCGTTCGAAAAACTTTTTATTAAAGGCTCAAAATTAACTAACTAAATCAGACAAATTTGCTAGGAATAAAATGTCCAAATACTTAATGCCCTGTTTGGGCCACTGGAAAGCACCCAGCTGCCATTTCTGGGCAGTATGCTGTCAGAGACAAAGCTTCGTATTTAGAACAATTCACTCTGTATTCTGAGAATTTAGAAAAGGAATTAAAAATTCTATGGAGGCAAGGCATAGATCTAATGGGGTCAGAGACAAATAATAAATTATCATCTGTGTAAAGAAGCTTATGTGCCATACCTCCAGCCACCTCCCCTGCAAAATCACCTTCCCTTCTTATAAAATAATGGGGATATAAGGCAACCCCAGAGACTCCGCCTTCAGAGCAGGCGATAAGGCAGCCCTAAGAACAGCTAAGGCCAAACTGTCATGGGCAATCAGAAAGGCAAAGCGCGCACACACCCAGAGAATCCACAGTCACTTCCAGGACAGCTGTGACACGTGGCGCATGTGGCAGGGCATCCAGGCCATCACCAACTACAGGACAACATCAGTTGCCTGTGACAAAGATGCCTCCCTTCCAGATGCGCTGAACGACTTCTACGCTAGGTTTGAAGTGCAGAACGACGTTGTGGCGAGGAAGACCACCCCTCCCAACGAACAGGTGCTCTGTCTTACCACGGCAGATGTGAGGAAAACTCTACGTAGAGTCAACCCAAGGAAGGCTGCTGGACCAGACAACATTCCTGGCAGAGTGCTCAGAGGATGTTCAGACCAGCTAGCAGATGTTCTTACCGACATCTTCAACATCTCTCTGAGCAGCGCCATCATTCCAACGTGCTTCAAGGCCACCACCATCATCCCCATGCCAAAGAAATCTTCAGTGTCCTGTCTCAATGACTACCGTCCCGTCGCACTTACACCTATCATCATGAAGTGCTTCGAGAGGCTCGTCATGAGGCACATTAAGACCCAGCTGCCCCCCTCACTAGACCCACTGCAGTTTGCGTATCGTCCAAACCGTTCAACGGACGATGCCATCGCCACAACCCTCCATCTGGCCCTCACCCACCTAGACAATAAGGACTAATACGTTCGAATGCTGTTCATAGATTTCAGCTCAGCATTCAACACAATCATTCCCCAGCACCTGATTGGAAAGCTGAACCTGCTGGGCCTGGACACCTCCCTCTGCAACTGGATCCTGGACTTCCTGACTGGGAGACCTCAGTCAGTCCGGATCGGGAACAGCATCTCCACCACCACCACACTGAGCACTGGGGCCCCCCAGGGCTGTGTGCTCAGTCCACTGCTGTTCACTCTGCTGACTCACGACTGTGCAGCAATGCACAGCTCGAACCACATCATCAAGTTCGCCGATGACACGACCGTGGTGGGTCTCATCAGCAAGAACGACAAGTCAGCATACAAAGAGGAGGTGCAGCGGCTGACGAACTGGTGTAGAGCCAACAACCTGTCCCTGAATGTCGACAAAACAAAAGAGATGGTTGTTGACTTTAGGAGAGCACAAGGTGAACACACTCCGCTGAACATCGACGGCTCCTCTGTGGAGATCGTCAAGAGCACCAAATTCCTTGGTGTTCACCTGGCGGAGAACCTCACCTGGTCCCTCAACACCAGCTCTATCACCAAGAAAGCCCAGCAGCGTCTCTACTTTCTTCGAAGGCTGAGGAAAGCACATCTCCCACCCCCCATCCTCATTACATTCTATAGAGGGACTATTGAGAGCATCCTGAGCAGCTGCATCACTGCCTGGTTTGGGACTTGCACCGTTTCGGACCGCAAAGCCCTGCAGAGGATAGTGAGGACAGCTGAGAAGATCATTGGGGTCTCTCTTCCCTCCATCAAAGACATTTACAAAAAACACTGTATCCGCAAAGCAACCAGCATTGTGGACGACCCTACACACCCCTCACACAAACTCTTTACCCTCCTGCCGTCTGGCAAGAGGTACCAAAGCATTCGGGCCGTCACGGCCAGACTGTGTAACAGCTTCTTCCCCCAAGCCATCAGACTCCTCAATACTCAGAGACTGGTTTGACACACACACGTGTCCTGAGTTGCACTTTAATTACTGTCACTTATAACTGTCTGCTACCTCAATAACTGCTATGTGCATAGAACACTATCTCATAGTATGATATGTTTACGTTTTTAGAAACTGTTATCTTTTTGCACTACTGTGTACTGGTCGGCGCTGCACTGTGTCTATTGTCCTGTTCATTGTCAGACATTTGTTGTACTGTCCCGTACTTTGCACATGTTTGTACGTGCACTTTATATAGGTATATATAGGTATTTTATATAGGTATTTTATTTCGTTGTGTTGTCTCATGTGGTCCTGTGTTGGTCCTTTGTTGTTTTTATGTAGCACCATGGTCCTGGAGGAACGTTGTCTCGTTTTGCTGTGTACTGTACTAACTGTATATGGTTGAAACGACAATAAAACCCCTTGAAACTTTGTTGAAACTGAAACTGACTTGACTTGACCCTGCCGGGTGCCCCTGTCCAGAGTAAAATAATCTGAAATTAATACATTTGTTACTTAAATCCATAAAGTAATTTAATCCATCCAATAAAAGTATTCCCAAACCCATATATTTCCAAAATCTTAAATATAATTTCATTCTACCATATTAAATGCCTTTTCGGCATCAAGTGAGATGGCCGTGACCGGAGTCTGATCATTCGCCACGGTAATGGTAACTCTTAAACTTGCTTGGATCTTGGTCCTTTTTAAGAATCAGAATGAGCTTGTGTCATTGTTGGTGGAAGCTTTCCATTCTTTAATGATTCCATATAAGCTTCTAACAAAAGTGGAGCCAATTCTGTAGCATAAGATTTAAAAAATTCAGCGGCAAAACCATCTGGCCCCGAAGCCTTGCCTGTAGGCAAGGCATTAATTACCTCGCCAAGCTCTTCCAAGGTTATCTCAGAATTAAGTGAATTTTTTTTTTTAAGCTCCATTTGTCAATTTAGGGAGATATTATGCTCAAGTCCAGTGTTTCTATACAAATTTTTGGAGACAGAATTACATAACAGAAGAAAATCTATAAAACAAACTCCAGTCAAAAGCTTTTAAAAGCCTTCCTTTACTCCTCACCTCATGTAACATGAGATCTTTATCAGATGATCTCAGAAATTTAGCCAGAATTGATAGAGGCCTGTCTCCTTCTGTGGATGTCCATGCCGGAACTCTATGAGCTTGCTCAATTTCCAGCTTATGAACTGTTATGTTGAGCAGCTTGTCTAAGAATTTTACCTTTACCTTCCTCATGCTCAGGAATTCCAACAATTAATTTTTCCAGACACACTGGAAATCTGCCTTGGTATCTAGCAGATTAGTTGCTAATTCCCTCTCTGATGATTCCAGATAATCAATCTGTTTCTCGATGACCCCGATTCTTGTAACCAACTCAGAGAATTTAAAGAGAAGTCTTCGGCACCCCATAAAACGAAATAATCTCCAAAACTATGCCATTGGTTTGTGCTGCGTTTGTGCTGTTTTGGTGTTTGAGATATTGAACATTATTTTTTTGGTTGTGTTACGTCACTCTCCACCCCATGTCGTTCAAATCGCTCCAAACCGGTGTCATTCGTTTGTGCTCGGTTTGTGCTGTTTTGTGCAGTTAAAATTAACATTGTATCTATTTGCCTTTCGCAGATATAGCTAATTTAATTCGGGAGCTGTGACGTCACTCTCCACCCCATGTCGTTCAAATCGCTCCAAACCGGTGTCATTCGTTTGTGCTTGGTTTGTGCTGTTTTGTGCCGTTAAAATTAACATTGTATCTATTTGCCTTTCGCAGATATAGCTAATTTAATTCGGGAGCTGTGACGTCACTCTCCACCCCATGTCGTTCAAATCGCTCCAAACCGGTGTCATTCGTTTGTGCTGATTTGTGCCGCAAAAACGAACGTTTGTGCTGTTTTGGTGTTTGAGATATTGAACATTATTGTTTTGGTTGTGTTACGTCACTCTCCACCCCATGTCGTTCAAATCGCTAGAAACCGGTGTCATTCATTTGTGCTCGGTTTGTGCCGTTAAAACAAACATTGTATCTATTTTCCTTTGGCAGATATAGCAAATTTAATTCGGGAGCTGTGACGTCACTCTCCACCCCATTTCTTCTAAATCGCACAACAAGTGTCGTTCGTTTGTGCTCGGTTTGTGCTGTTTTGTGCCGTTAAAATTAACACTGTATCTATATCCCCTCCTTTAGAAATAACAAATATAATTCGGGACAGTGACGTCACTCTTCACCCCACCTCATCTAAATCGCCCCAAAACGGTGCCTTTTGTTTGTGCTCGATTTGTGCCGTAGAAAGAACCATCATAAATTATTCCATTCTTCAGACATCACAAAATCTTTGGAGGAGTAGTGACGTCACGCAAGCAAGCCGCGCTCTCCAGCCATCTCGTCTACAAACCTGTCTGGTGCGTTTGTGCTCGCACATGGCCGCTTCTGTCATTGTCTTTTCTTCTTTAGATAGCCTACTGAAATGTTTTAGTTTAGATTTGTGCTAGATATTGACATTTGGTCTTAATAAAATCACCAATGCACTATATGTAGGCCTAATGTACTGTCAACACTCTGGCTCAAGGCTACGTGTGACTGATGCTTTGATTTTGTCCAATAATAAAAAAAAAAAGTTGTGTACTGTCTTAAGTTTTCGGAATACTTCAGTTTACAGACATTTAAAGTCTTTCTGCCCCCTTAAAAACATTTGTTTACCCTAAGCACTGCATAGTGGGAAAACAAAACAGGAAAAGGTATCTGGCTGTGAAAAAGGTAAGCATGTACTCTGAGATAAAATACTAAAAAAGTACTAAAATCATGTGTGCAGGTCAACACAATTTACAGGATAATTTGATCAAAAAAGAAATTGACAGACACGTCAAAAATGTGAAACTTTTTATAAATTTTGGGCAATCAGGTAAATGTATCATGTCCAAATGATCCTCAATTTGTCACATTAATAAGAGTAGACCTATGACATTTATGCCATAAAATACATTAAGTTATTAGTTAAGATATGTACAGCAATATACAAGTGGCATATGTGTTCCA
Source organism: Xyrauchen texanus (assembly GCF_025860055.1). Classification (NCBI taxonomy): domain Eukaryota; kingdom Metazoa; phylum Chordata; class Actinopteri; order Cypriniformes; family Catostomidae; genus Xyrauchen; species Xyrauchen texanus. Next base: position 5,941,180 of record NC_068308.1, on the reverse strand, counting down.
TTTAATCCTCTGAAGTCATATAATTAACTTCACATTGTGAACAGACAAAAATGTAACTAATTCACAGAAAAGATTGTCACCCATCCTGTACTGGCCGAGTTCAGTTATTCAGTTATCAGCTCCTTTTGGTAACACTTTATTTTATGGTGTCTGTGAGTAATTAATTAATTAATTAGTTGACGTTGTAATTAACATGTAACTATGTTATGGAACAGCCTGTACTTACAGATTGTAATTATGCACATGTAATAGGCAGCTACTGTTACACACATGTAACAAGCAGAGTCGGTTACATGCGTGTTACACACTTGGTACAGTGTAATTATATAACAAAGTATTGAGTACTACACAATGTAACAACAAGTACTTAGGCTACTAAGGTCAGGAAAATCCTGCAGTTACACATGGTAATTTTGTACGTTCTGTAGCATTACACGTATGTAGCATAAAATAAAGTGTATCAAGATTGTTCACACTAGTTCACAGCTTAAATACATGCAGTAGCTTCTTAATTACATTAAAATGACAGAATATTACACAGGTATAAGCAACGTAAAATAAAGCGTATCAAGATTGTACTTAAGTGTACTTCATTTCATCTTACCTTATCCATATGCACCTTAGTTTGAATTAACTCACTAGTTCACAGCTTAAATACATGCAGTAGCTTCCTAATTACATAGCAGTTACATAATATAACACAGGGATAAGCTACGTAAAATAAAGTGTATCAAGAATGTACTTAAGTGTACTTCATGTGTATCTATAAACCTTATCCAACTCTGCTTGTTACGTGTGTAACAGTAGCTGCCAATTACATGTGCATAATTACAATCTGTAAGTACAGGCTGTTCCATAACTTAGTTACATGTTATTACAACGGCTACTTCTATGTAATTAATTAAGTAATTACTCTGTATCACGAACACCGTAAAATAAAGTGTTACCCTACTTTTCATATAATTGGAGAATGTGTTGTCTTTGAGCTCTTTTGTAATGAATTAGTTGATTTAGTTCACAAAAGGATTCTTAGTAAATCTTTTTCTGAACTCATTGACTGGTGATCCATATCACTGGAATGAAAGATTAACAGAAAACACTGACTTTGAGATGAGATGACTAGACGGATTCTCTAGTCATAAAAAAGTAGCAATATCTAAACACGACCAATATAGGATGGATGACAAGATTTTCTGAGGTAAATCTAATTGAATGACCTCAGAACAATTGGACTATAGTACATATAAGTTGTACAGCCCACATGCTTTTATTTCAGCCATCATTTACTTGAACTGATTTGGAAAAAAAAGATGCAGTGAATGGCGACTAAGTCACTCCCTATCATTTTGCCCAACATCTCGATTCCATGGAAGAAAGTAATAAAATAAATAAATATACTTGTTACCAACAGGTTACATGCTTATTCAAACCAGGGTCATATATATATATATATATATATATATATATATATATATATATATATATATATATATATGTGTGTGTGTATATATAACCGTTTTATGAATAAGCATGTAACCTGTTGGTAACGAGTTAGTTAATTTGGCCCAACTACTTTATTAAAAACTACATTAAAAATAATTCCTGTTTTGATCAGATGCCTAGGGAACCAGCCTGTGGACGTGATGACATCATTAAAGTCATCAGTGCTGCAAAGGAACAGATTACAGGAACAAACATAGCAGTTCCCACAGAAAAGGTGTGGGCAGATTTAAGCAAACAACTAAATAACAAAGTTTCACCAAGAACCTTTATACTATTGTGAAGACAAATAGGCACAATATATGGCAAATCCTTGAGGTATGCAAAATCGACACAGATACGCAAGATCAAGGTCCAAACAGTGACAGCTCACAAGAAAGCTTAGCAGATTTTCATTCAGCAGTGTCAATGGCAGACACAAATCAGCAAAGTCAATGCTACGACATTACATTTGAGATCAGTCTCTCTCATCAGAAATGGGTAGAAATCTGTCCTGAAAAGGTTGATTACAATGACAAATCACTCAACACATGTAAAAGAGAATACACCATCCTGAAACGTGGTGCATGGACACACGTTTTGTATGAGGAGATATGGAAAAATATCAAGACCTCATGCACTCTTAGATTCAGGAGGGCAAATTTTTTTCCAAATAACACATCTCACTACATAGACATAATTGGGCACTGCACAGAGTGTGACGCACAATTGTCTATAAAAGCAGAGAACATGCCAGTGGATAATGAACCAGTTGTGCTTCAATGCATAATCCGCAATGTTGATAACAGTCTCCATACTGGTAAAGCAAAACGGAAGTTATCAGGAGATCTGAGAACACGTGTGTCTAAAGAACTCTGGGAAGGCCGAAAACCATATATGGCGAGCAGCTGAGGCTTACAAACTGATGGATGTTGGTGACCCAGAGCCTAGCCACCTGCCAAATCTGGCAACATTAAGTAAAGCCAAACAAGAGATGGGTGACAAAGAGCTTGGAGACAAAGATCCAATCATGTCATTGCATCTACTAAAATACAGTGTACCCCACAATGGAAGCATTCATGACATAGGCCTTGATAGGTTTTTTTGCCATCACTGGACCCCATCTCAGATGCAAGTGTATCAAATGAAATCCAAGTACTCTGGCTCATTTGTGAGTTTTGATGCAACAGGTACAGTTGTGAAAAGACTGAGAAGACCCTGTGGCAATTCTGGACATGTCTTCCTGTATCAAGGAATTTTGTGTTCACAGGGAGATCATATTCCAGTAGTGCAAATACTATCAGAGAGCCACACCATCAATTCTATTGCCAACTGGCTCATGGAATGGCAACGAGCAGGTGCTGCTGTGCCCAAAGAGGCGGTCTGTGATTTCTCCTTGGCTTTGCTTGGAGCACTGGTTAAGGCCTTCACTCCTTACCCAGACCTGAAAACATACATCAATCAGTGCTTTGGAGTGCTGGCAAGGAAGCCCGAAGACTCAAAGCTACCACCTTGCTTGATCAGAGTAGATGTTGCACACTGCATCAAGCTCATTAGTCGGTGGGAATGCAAAGACAAAGAGGAAACAGAGTTAGAGAATTCTATCTACGAGCCATGGCACAACTTTTACAGTCTGATACACTGGAAGATGCAAGGGAGCTCATTCATTCAATTGCAGTTGTTGCCTTCAGTGAATCAGAAGGAAACGATGACAAAGGTTTACCTGTTGTCTCGGAAACATGCAAAGCACAACTGAAAAGACGATTTGCAGAGGGGGTCTTGCCATGTGTCACTGAAGACGACCATTTAACAGAGGTGATGAGGAGACACTACACACAGATCTGAAAACATGGGTTACAGAAATCTGTGAAGAAAGTAAGATGATTACAGCACATCATGGTGACAGAGACGATCTTCATTTCCTTCCAGAGCTCGTCCCAAATATAATAAGAATGGCATGCTACCTACCCCTTTGGACAGCTGTGATGGTTCCGCACTTCAAAAGCATACACAACACAGCAACCTCTGCAAATGTTGAGGCTGAATTTAAAAACATAAAACATGGTCTTTTCAAACATGAAAGCCTCCCCATCCGAATTGACCATTTTGTCATACGCCACCTTGAGTTTCTTGAGGGAAACATGAGGCTTTCCTCTGCACCAGTGAAGACAGAGGACATTGAGACAAAGAATCAGAAGACAAAAACTGCCCATAGTGAGCAGGACACAGAGGTTAAGCAACAATTAGTAGAGGAAGGCCCTGTTGAAAACTGGAAAGGCCTCGGTGTTCCTCCAAAAAAGCGACTGTCCTACCTAACCCCTTGCTCTGAGTGGTTGCATGCAGACATAAACCTGAAAAGAAAAAAGACAAAAATTAATGTCTTGAAAAATGGCAACTACCCAGATAGCAATAAGTCGGCGGGCCGCTGGCAGTGCTCCGGCGGCAGTAGAAGCGGCAGAATGGCAATATCGCAAACACGTTTGACAGCGCACCGCCGGTGGCAGCCGCTTTTTAAAAGCGGCAGCCGCCTTCCTACCGCCTTCGTTCCGCGGCCGGCCCGCTGGCTATCCGCCGTTCCGCTGCCGTTATATCGAAGGCGGACCGTCGGAGGCAAACGCTTTTTTCGAGCGATCTGTCGCCGCTTTATATATATATATATATATATATATATATATATATATATATATATATATATATATATATATATATATATATATATATATTTATAGCATGCAGTTTATCAAGAATAATGATTGATCAAACCAGACAAATTTCCATTTGGCGTTTTAATTCCATCGCTTCAAAGTACAGTAACTGTCATTGAAACAAGATGTCAGATCACTGAAATATAAATAACAGAAAAATACAAACATTATATATACACACACACACACACACACACACACACACTAAAGAACATGCAGGTTTCCAATTCAATTTTGGTAAAAAAATTTTTTTTTAAAAAACACTATTGTAACACTTACAATAATTGTTAATAATATAAAGAGGTCAGCTCTGGGATGAAAAGAATTACCAGTAAACATAAGCAATGAGGATATTTGGTACCAAATAAAGTGCAGGATACCAAATAAATTGAGGTATAACATCATATTTACAAGTCATTTCTAACAATAGGTTAAGTGGTAATAATTTAGAGTAAAGCTCTGGAGTAGAATATACCATTATAACTGCAATGCTGACCTGTGGCACAAGGATTTACAAGCTATATTTAACAATAGAATAACAGTTAAGCACTGTGACGGAATGAAAGTAGAATTTTTGGTACTAGTTAATGTGCAATATCAAATATCAGGCATGAAATAGGATTTACAAACTATAATAGAATCGTTAAGCACTGACGGAATGAAATAAGCCAATACTAAAGTCACGGTAAGTAGAATATTTGATACCAGATAATGTGCAAATATCAAGTATTATATGTATAATCTAGGATTTACAAGCTATATTTAAAAATAGAATAGTTAAGCACTGTAACAATGAAATAAGCAGCAAATTGTATATGAAATAATTGAGATCTTTGGTATCAAGGAATGTGCAGGATAACAGGTATAATATACATTTTGACATTCAACTTACACATGACAACAAGTGGGAATAAATATAATTAACAGCAGAAAATCTGGCTGTACAGAACACAGCCAATCAGAATGTCTGGAGAGGTTGGGGACCGCGTGGCATAGTGGGCTAAGAATCACCGGTTTTCCCCGACCTCCAGAATGAGGCAGTGCAAATTGGCATATCTTCAGTGATTCCTCGTGTGCCTGTATAAAAGGACAAACCATCCCATGTTCATCCAAGGAGCTGCCCTCAAAGCAGGGTCACGAGAGAAAAGAAAAAAAAAAATAATAATAATTTCCACAGTGAACAGTGTGGATTGGGTGAGTGTAGTCTGACACTTTCAGCAGGCTTTTTTAGGGGTCTTGATGTTACTGACTGCAGGATAAAGAAAGGGTTCCAGTTGTCAGTGATGCTGGGGTGTCAGTAGTCAGCCTAGGTTTAAGGGGTCGGCTGTGGGTCCCTCTCAGCTGTGCGGCGCCTTTTTCCACCTTCATGTTCAGATGCTCCTTTCATGTAACGCAGGGGTGTCAAACTCCGTTCCTGGAGGGCCACAGTCCAGCAGAGTTTAGCTTCAACCCTAATTAAACACACCTGAAGCAGCTAATCAAGGTCTTCAGGAGTGCTTAAAGATTACAAGAAGGCATTTTGGAGCAGGGCTGGAACTAAACTCTGCAGGGCCAGGAACTGAGTTTGACACCCCTGATGTAACGCGTAACGTTAACCTGGATCGCCTCATCAGTGGCATCCTGGGTTGCCGGGTTCTTCCGGATGGCTCCTGTAGAAAATAAAGATCTGTCATTCCATTTGAATGGCATAAGGTCATACACATCTACTTAAATATAAAAAAAATATCCAACTTACTTTGAACAATGGTCTTCAGGAACATGTCTCTAAAACATGCTTTATCTCCTACACCAGTCCAGGTTGTATTGATGGAAAGGTGATTAGAGAAGATACTCTGAAGCATTCGCCACACGGTTGTCTTTAGGTCCCGCCCACATTTGACTGCCAAAAACCGAAGCTGAAAATACAAAAAAAAACATGTTACAAATTACATTTCTCTGAAGCTTCTCATAAATTTAAAATGTGACAGGCTGTGGATTCAGACTGTAGAATATGCAGTGTACGATCTTAATTTTACTTTTTAGATTACCCTATGGCGTTATAAACGAAATCGGCACACTTACAAATCGTTGCTGGAGCTCTTTATCCTGCCTCAAACTGTTGTCAAGCAACGCCAAATCTTCCTGGGTGTCTAGGGGGGAGTAACAGATCCCCTGGCAGGGATAACTCTCCAACAGACACATTGGCACTGAAATGTTGCAGCGTAGCATTTTGTTGTCCATGCTACGCACAACATCGCCAAACTCCAAGACGTCGCAGCATTAGCAAAAAATCGAGGTTGGAAAAAATGTAGACATAAACGAAATTTCTGCGCAACTGTGAAACCAGAGGATAATTTCGCTTTTTCATTGAGTTTATCCTTCACGTCAAATCAGGGATTTTCATGTTTATGACAGATATCACCATGGTTGCAAATTACAAAAAAAAATTTAAGTATACCCGAGATTTTGGCCATGTTGCAGATGTCTTTCACTGTTCACTGATAGTCAGGCATTCGTGAAAAGTCTAACTTCATCAATTTATTTTCCTTAGGCAGATATAGCAAATTTAATTCGGGAGCTGTGACGTCACTCTCCACCCCATTTCTTCTAAATCGCACAACAACTGTGTCGTTCGTTTGTGCTCGGTTTGTGCTGTTTTGTACCGTTAAAATTAACACTGTATCTATATCCCCTCCTTTAGAAATAACAAATATAATTCGGGACAGTGATGTCACTCTCCACCCCACCTCATCTAAATCGCCCCAAAACGGTGCCTTTAGTTTGTGCTCGATTTGTGCCGTAGAAAGAACCATCATAAATGATTCCATTCTTCAGACATCACAAAATCTTTGGAGGAGTAGTGACGTCACGCAAGCAAGCCGCGCTCTCCATCCATCTCGTCTACAAACCTGTAGTAAAGGCAGAATCCTAAACTGGTCAAAGCCGGGAAGACGTTAAACCAGCTAAGAACAGCAAACTAACAAGTAACAGTCCTAGATTATTTGCTTTAAAAACATTTTAAACAAACAGAAACACTGCTCACCTGTCCTTGGTTCACTTCCTCCTTCAGGGAAAGATAAAATGCTCAGATTATTTTTTATCATCTGCATTATAGGCCTAGATAAGGCCAAGGCCAAGATAATAGCCTACACATTTAAAACAAACTACAGTAGCCTAAACTTCCATCTGATAAATTAAGCTCGATTGGAATAAAAAACATAATAATATAACAAAGGAGATTAAGCGACGGACAAGAACACAAACAAACGAAGGGCGTGCGCAATGTTCCGACATGCTACAAAGTTTTCAAAAAGCAACGTGCATTTTTAAACAAGTGATACGCGTCAATCAATCACATACTGTTTTTTTAATCTTGAGCTTGATGATGTCACTGGCAATAAAACAGTTCCTTATCTAAAGAAGAAAAGACAATGACAGAAGCGGCCATGTGCGAGCACAAACACACCATACAGGTTTGTAGACGAGATGGATGGAGAGCGCGGCTTGCTTGCGTGACGTCACTACTCCTCCAAAGATTTTGTGATGTCTGAAGAATGGAATCATTTATGATGGTTCTTTCTACGGCACAAATCGAGCACAAACAAAAGGCACCGTTTTGGGGCGATTTAGATGAGGTGGGGTGGAGAGTGACATCACTGTCCCGAATTATATTTGTTATTTCTAAAGGAGGGGATATAGATACAGTGTTAATTTTAACGGCACAAAACAGCACAAACCGAGCACAAACGAACGACACAGTTGTTGTGCGATTTAGAAGAAATGGGGTGGAGAGTGACGTCACAGCTCCCGAATTAAATTTGCTATATCTGCCAAAGGAAAATAGATACAATGTTTGTTTTAATGGCACAAAACAGCACAAACCGAGCACAAACGAATGACACCGGTTTGGAGCGATTTGAACGACATGGGGTGGAGAGTGACGTAACACAACCAAAACAATAATGTTCAATATCTCAAACACCAAAACAGCACAAACGTTAGTTTTTGCGGCACAAATCAGCACAAACCGAGCAAAAACGAATGACACCGGTTTGGAGCGATTTGAACTACATGGGGTGGAGAGTGACGTAACACAACCAAAACAATAATGTTAAATATCTCAAACACCAAAACAGCACAAACGTTCGTTTTTGCGGCACAAATCAGCACAAACGCAGCACAAACCAATGGCATAGTTTTGGAGATTATTTCGTTTTATGGGGTGCCAACTTCACGGAGGTGAAGTCTTCCACGACCTTAGCCAGCATTACAGACATGCTCGACAGTTGACGTTGAATTTCTCCTGCTGCACCATCCAAACTGAGTCCCTTGTCTGTGGTCCTGTCTGGGGTATCAGCTTGAGCACGTAAGTGTCTTTTAATATCTTCAAAGCCTGAGGAATTTGAATTCTTAGAACTGTTATGTTGCAGGGTGTAACAAATCTCACCCGTTTAAGACACAAAAAGAATGATAAACTTGCAAAGTGCACAGAGCTTGACGCTTACACATCAATCCCAACATGGCGCCACACGACTCCCTACTAATTTATCTTTAATATGTTTGAGACATGTGAATTGTAGATGTTTACTTATCAATGTAATGACTTGAGCCAGCACTGAAAAAAGGTCCACCCCATATCTTCCCAATTTTTTCAGCTTCCTACGGGGAAAGATGTGTTTTATTTTTTTAAAAACACTATATCAGATTTATTTTGTTTAAGAAAATAAATAACATTCCTTTTTTTATGGGGTGCCCCAACCAATTCACATTCCACATGGAAAGAGACAATCCACTCATTAACATTTGACATATTGGCATATGAGAAAAAAGAAAAACGTGTGCATTTACCCTGCGCACTACAGTGCTAACCGGCTTCCATCCCTGTAAACTCATACAGTCCATGTACGCCTACGAGAGCCCAGCGGCAACTTTGCCGTTGGATTGCTTAAGTCCGGTGTTTCTTTACAAATTTTGAGAGACAGAATTACATAACAGAAAATAATCTATAAAACAAACTCCAGCCAATAGGCAGAATAAACACAAAGAGCATGTAGATAATTCACAAAATGTGTGTTTCTACAAAAAACAAGCTCCAGCTGCTAGTGGAACTAACACAACAAAAAAAAAACACTCGGACAGTCAAACAAATGCTCCGTGAGCCAGATGTTCATGAGTGCAGCAGATGACCTAATCCTTCCAATGTCCTGCAAAACATACACCACAAAACAAACTCCAACCAATAGGAGGTATAAACACAAGGAACATGCAGATTCATCAACAACTGGCAGGAAGGAGTGTTATTCCACAAAACAAACTCCAGCCGCTAGACAGAACCATCACAAAAAGAAACACAAAAATCCCTGTGGCATTCCATACTTTAATTTAGTTTGGTTTGACAATTCCTCATTTACATAGACAAAGTGGTAGCGGTCTGGTAAATAGGACCTAAACCATGCTAATGCAACTCCACATAATTATCTAGCCTATTCAATTGAATGTTGTGATCTATTGTGTCGAATGCAGCACTAAGATCTAAAAGCACTGAAAGTGAAATGCAGTCACGATCAGATGATATGAGCAAGTAATTTGCAGAGGTGGGTAGTAACTCTTTACATTTACTTGAGTAACATTTTGGGGGAAATTTTAAATTTAGAGTAGGTTTAAAAGTGGGTACTTTTTACTCTCAAAGAATGAGGATCCAAGTGCAGCTTTAATGAAACAAAAGATAAACAAGTTAACTCAGAATATAATAAAATGCACACGAAACCAGGCACAGAACATGACAACACATGTGAGAACTGACAAAATAACCGGGGGAAACAAGGGCTTAAATATACAAGGGAACAATGAGGAACACCTGTGGAAACAATCAGGGGGAAACGAAACATAAAATGAAACTATAAAGGACTGCAAAAACAGGAACTAAACGAGAATTTCAACATAAAATCACAAAAACAAAAGACAACAGGGAATATGTGACAGAGGCCCCCCTTTAAGGAGCAGATTCCAGACGCTCCAAAAAAAGTAAAAAAAAAAAAAAAAAAGAAAGGCAAATTGTCCATGGAGTGTAGGGGAAAACATGTGGTTCAGGGGGGCATAAGGGGAGCAGATCAGGTGAGCGGCCAGGAGACCAAAGAAACCCGAGCAGGTCAGGCGGGCGGCCAGGAGACCAAGGAGACCAGAGCAGATCAGGCGGGTGGCTAGGAGACCAGATCAGACGGGCAGCTAGGACACCAGAGCAGTTCAGGCGGACAGCCAGGAGACCAGAGCAGATCAGGAGGATGGCCAGGAGACCAGAGCAGATCCGGGGGACAGCCAGGAGAACAAGGGGATGACATTAAGATGGGGACAGTGTCAGGAGGTCTGGGAGGCAGCCGCAGGCCCGAGAGAGGGTCAGGAGGCCAGGGAGGTGGCCATAGGACAGGGATAGGCAACCTGGGAGGTGGCCGCAGGGCCGAGAGAGGGTCAGGAGGCCTGGGAGGTGGCTGCAGGATCGAGAGATGGTCAGGATGTCTGGGAGGTGGCAGTAGGACAGGGACTGGGTCAGGAGGCCTGGGAGGTGGCCAAAGGGCCGAGAGAGGGTCAGAAGGCATATATATATATATATATATATATAAAAAACATTCACTGAAAGTAAATAGTGACTCAGGCAAACATTCTGTCTAATATCTCCTTATTGTGTTGTATGGAAGAAAGTCATACAGGTTTGGAACAACATAATCGTGCATGATGACAGAATTTCCATTAATAATAACAGTTCTGTAATACATGTTCAATGTGTATTATGTAATGGAATATAGGGGAGTAAATGTCTAATATGTCATTTGTGAAAGTAACGAGTTACTCACTACTTGAGTACTCTTTTAATTAGATACTTTCTTACTCTTACTCAAGTAATTAATTATGTTACTACTTCTACTTGAGTAATTATATTTTTGAAATAATTGTACTTTTACTCGAGTACAGTTTTTGACTACTCTACCCACCTTTGCCAATATAATCATTATGAATGCGTGATTACATTCAGAAAGTTGCTAACTTTATTTCCAAATGCCCAAACTAAAAAAACTGTGTTGATTTATTGTGCTTTTTCATCGATCCAAATGATTTTCATAATGATTGCATGCAGTCTTCATTTGTAAAGTCTGTTTGGAGTTTTACTTTTGCTTACCCAGCCACAGTTTTGTCACCGAGACAGACATCATTTGAAATATGTTTGTGATTTAAAGCACTGAATCTAGCATAAACTTTAGTTTTATCTTCATACTGTATGTTGCAGTACTTAGGATAGATGTCACTGCTTTCAGCTCACAGTGATCTGACGCCCGTAGTTTTTCATTCTTCATTTTTTTTTTTATTTATGCCGCCACCCTTAACGATTTCGTTGCACAGCTGTCAATCCCAAAATCCACCTCTGCTTTTGAGCGTGGCACTCAACATCCATAGGGTTTAATTGAATAGATGAATAGATGAAAACGCTCTTCACTTTAGCGCACCATCGCTTACCAAGTGTCAGTGGAAATGTTCGGTGAGAAATGCTCGATGTTATCCAAATGAGAAGAGGAAAACGCTAAAAATAGATGCTAAAAGATTTCAGCGCTTCAAAATCTTTTAGCATCTATCACAGGAGTGCATATTTAGACACATCTCAGATTAAAAAAGAGCTTCAACTGTTAAAAAATGCATCTCAAGACACCTGCGTTCGTTGCGCTGTGTCTTGCTTTTTCAGCACGAGAACTCTTCTGACCAGTTACTGTCTTTTAAGAAATGCTTTACCCAATAGTTCCATTAATGCTACACATACCCAAGAAAAAAATGCTTCTTATTCACATTGCAGGAAAAAATTTTTTTCGTCAAATCCGATTACTGTTCAAACTGCAAGTTATTTGTGGCCAGATCAGATTTTTTTCTGTTCAAACTAGTCGCTTTTGCTGTCGTGTCCACATTCGTTTTCATAGTAACAATACACTCTCACGGCGAAATCGTCAGGATTCATATGACTTTTCTAAGTTTACCTAATTCGCATGATATCATGCGACTATGCTGGATTGAATTCCTATAACTTTCACTACAGCCAAGGAGTTGCTGGACATCGTTTCCCTCTAATAAATAACAATTGCTTGCTTCTGCCAAACACAACAGCTTCCTATCATGTTTACACACTCTACTGATAGGTTAAGTTTAGATAAAGGGTTAGACATAATATTAATAAGTATGTCCTTAACACCTCATGCATGGAACTTGCGCTTCCTACCGCATTAGTCATCCGGGAATTTGTATGTGATGAGGTGTACAGTTTATGCGAAGAGCATCATACAAGACCATACAAAATAGCCAACTCATAAATTATGTGCAATGTTTGTTGCTGCCCGTTTTACTTCCTGCATTTTGGCCAAAATTACGATGTCTCATGCCTTTTATCTTGGGGTCCTGTATTTTAGCAGAAAGTGAAACATCCCATATCGAAGGCTTTGTGTCCAGTATTAAATCATAAAAAGGTTGGACGGTGAGACTAGGACCAGCGTCCTGTGATAAAACTCTCAAGAGTCCCATATTCACGTGACATTCAATACTTAATCGTGTTGTGGTTTCTCACAACCAGTATGGGTTACTGCACCTTAGTGCATATCTTTGGGTAAGTTAAGCCAATGTCTGTTATTATAAGAGGTTTGCAGTGCTTTGTGTGCCCTGTAACATATAAATGACATGGTTCTGCTTGTATACCCTGTTTACCTTTCAATGTGAGAGTTTTGTAGGGCTGAAATGTGAAATAAAATAGGCTGAATTCACTTTAAGTAATTTTTTTATTGAAAATTGTGTTTGTGAGGGAGTCTCTTGTGCTGCCAAGCGAGGGTCGGATGAGTAAACGGCGAGCTCTGTGCACTTTGCTAGATTTTAATTATTTTTATGTCATAAACCAGTGAGATTCAATGCACCCTGCTACATAACTGTTCTAGGAAGTCAACATGGCAAAGAATTCAAAACCCTCAGGCTCTGGAGATATTAAAAGACACTTACATTCTCAAGCTGTGATACCTCTGACAGGCCCGTAGACCAGGGACTCAATTTGGACAGTGTGGTGGGAGAACTCCAGCGGCTACTGGCGAGCATGTCTGTAATGCTGATGAAGGTTGTAGCAGACATGGAGGATCTTGCTGTAATACGTCGATCAATTACAGCAATGGAGGTGAAATTCTCTCAGTTGGTTGCAAGATTGTCGGAAGTCGTGAGGCGGATCGATTTATCTGGAGTCATCGGAGAGAGAATTAGCTGCTAATCCACAAGAGAACAAGACCGACTTGGAACACATTTGGGAAAAACTGGAAGATTTAGAGAATCGTAATCGTCGAAACAATGTCCGAATTGTTGGAATTCCTGAGCATGAAGAAGGTCGGGATATGGTGAAATTCCTAGACAAGCTCTTCTTGAGTCTGCTCAACATAACAGGCCATAAGCTGGAAATCGAGCAAGCTCACAGAGTCCTGGCTCGCAGATCCACTGAGGGACAGGCCGCAATCAATTTTGGCCAAATTTCTGAGATCATCCGATAAAGATCGTCATGGTTACTGTCGTAACCGCCGTTCCCCGAGGGAAGGAACGATGATGTTCCCCTTTTGTCACTCACTCGACGCTGTGTCGAATTAAGTGACACAAGGGGGAGGTAACATGTGGCAAATACACCACGAGGGTTGTGAAGCCGTACGTGAGAGTGACGCGGTGGAAGGTCCAGCCTAATGAGGGGGGACTCTACAAGTACGGTGACCAGGGCAGCGGGGCTGCCCAAAGGAAACGCCTGTCCGCCGACAGGGGGACCGTACCGTGGGAAATACATCACTGGGAGTTTGTCTGAGAAGGGAACTAAGCCCGTGGAGCCCGACCCCAGTACAGAGCACTTTTGATTCGTAGTGGGTCTGGACGCAAATTGCTCTGCTGAATTTGCAGGCCAGAAGGCTAAGGAGGAGAACATCCAGGGAACGACGTGTAGTGGCTAACCTGGTATAGAAGGTGCACTGGATCAACTTGTGGCGCTGTGGTGAAGGGCTGTTATGAAGGGCGCTGTGTCCAAGTGGAACACCCGGTCAGTTGTGCCGCGTTACCGTGTTCTACCTGCGCGTCTGTCCTGAGAGGAGCTTCTGTCAGGGAGTACCAGAGCAGGCAGTGGGAGTTGACCTGGAAGGCAAAGAGATCTATCTATGCCTTGCCGAATTGGTCCTCGATCAGCTGGACCACCTCTCGGTGGAGCCTCCACTCTCCGCTGGGCGAAACCTGCCGTGACAGCGCATCCGCCGCCGTGTTGCGGTTGCCAGGGGTGTGAGTGCCACGCAGCGACCTGAGTCGCGGCTGACTCCAAATGAGGAGATGGCGGGCGAGTTGTGACATATGATGAGAGCGCCTTGATGATTTATGTATGCTACCGTTGCGGTGCTGTCTGAATGGATCAAGATGTGCTTGCCCCGGATTAGTGGGAGAAACCTCCGTAGGGCAAGAGATACAGCCAGCAACTCTAGGCATTTGATGTACCAAAACAGCCGGGGTCCTGTCCAGGAGCCAGTGGCAGCATGCCCGTTGCACACGGCACCCCAACCCAGTTGAGAGGCATCTGTGGTGACCACAACACGTCTGGAAACCTGCTGCAAGGGGACTCCGGTCCACAGGAAGCAGAGGTCTATCCAAGGATTGAAAGTTTGATGCCAAGAAGGGGTGATTGTCACACGGTATGTGTTGTGGCACCATGCCCATCTCGGGACTTGTGTCTGTAGCCAGTGCTGAAGTGGTCTCATATGCATCAACCCGAGCGGCTGAGGATGCCATATGCCCCAGGAGCCATATGCCCCAGGAGGGGCACGCTGAAAGATGTGGAGAGCAAGGTCGATGGCAGAGCGCAGTTCCTACGCACATCGGGGTTGGAACTTCCCAGGTGCAGATCTTTGAGTGCCTTGGCTTGGTGAACTTGCAACGTCCGGTGGCACTATAGACTTTCGAGGTCAGTGATGACATCATTCTACAGGCTCTGGAGGGTAGTACCGGGTGGTCCTGCCAGGTGGCGGCGTTCTTAGGACACAAGTGGATCACAATAGCTCTGTCCACCTGTGGGACCTCCGTGTACCCGTGGGCTGCCCTGCCATCCAGGGTAGTGAGAGCGGACGAGCGGAGGGGTTGGTTCCAATCAAGTAGCTGTGAGGGGGGTGACTGAGGTTTCCAGTCCAGCCTCGCGCTCACGGCGGCCCGGGAAAGCATAGCGGACATCTGCGTGTCAGCCTCACACTGGGTGAGCAGACCTGATGGTGTCAGCCCAGATGAGTCATCAGCATCAAATGCCGCTGTGACGCTCTCCAATGCAGCGGCGATGTCGTCATCCAATTCCGGGGGTCAAGGGAGAATGCCGGCTGGCCGCGAGGCGAGCCGCACTCATCCCGAGCTCGGACGGAAGCCAGCAAGCGTGCCGGGGATTCTTGGGGATTTACCCAGCGAAACTGAACCCGTCGTCATCCCCAAATCGTCTTCATCGCCAGCCGGGTCATCCTCAATCCCGTGGGAAGAAGGAATTCTTCTCATGAGAAAAGACAGCCGCGAGCGCAATATTACCATGGCTATGTTCACGCACTGAGAACATGACCCATTCATAAAACGCTGCTTGCGTGCGATCACAGCCCAGTGACTGTCAGAAGTGGAGAGAAATCAATCGCATCCAGGAACTACACAGAGACGGAAAGACATCTTTAAAAAGACGTGTCCTGAAAAGGACGTTCAACGCCTGCTGTGTATTGCTCTTTTATGAGTGGGAACTCAAACTCTTTTAGAGGAAATAAACTCTTTTTAGGAGGAGAAAACACTCTTTCAGGCAATGAAAGCGATGTCGACGCACCCAGGGGTGTGGAATGCACAGTGTGCAGAGAGAACGCCAGCTGGAAACGTGCAGTAGATCCAACAACAGTGCTTCTTGCCAACCGAGGTGAGTGGAACAGTGGTGATCTCAGCTTTGGTGTTGAATAACCGTTCGGCTCCGAAGAAAGATTCTGACTGATAGTCACTCTCCAGCTTCCCTTCATACTCATATATCCGGGGCGGGGCATGCAAATTCTGTCTGCCAACTTGACATTGACCTTTTCTCAAGTTCAGATGTACGTTTGGCATCCCAGGAAGACCCCTTGTGTCACTTCATTTGACACAACGTCGAGTGAGTGATAGAAGGGGAACTTGTGTTACACAAGGCGAGGAGCAAAGGAAGGCTTTCTCGGAAGAATCACAGCATTTTCTTGTTCCCAGACTTTGCAAATTCAACAAGCGAGAAATGTGATTGATTCAAGGAATGCAAGAAAGTCTTACCTCAATGGAAGATCGCTTTTGTACGGATTTTTCCGACCAAGCTGAGAACAGATACTATGGCCGGAAAGTATTTACATGTCCCCAACAAGTATTGTCTTTCACAGAGACAATAGGGTGAGTGAGCCATATGGAGATTTTCATGTGGCCCCCAAAGTGAGCTCGTCTCGCTAAACATACACTTTACAGTCTGAGGAAGCTGGGCACCATTTTTGTTTCTTTTTGTGATGGCTCCGTCTAGCGTCTGGAGTTTGTTTTATGTAGTAACACTCCTTCGGGACAGTTGTGGATGACTCTGCTCGTTCTTTGTGTTTATGCCTCATATTGTCTGGAGTTTGTTTTCTGGAGTATTTTGTGGAGGTCATTGAAAGTATTAGGACATCTGCTGCACTCATGAACAGCTGGCTCACTGAACCGAGGAGACTGAACGGCCCTCTTTTTTGTGCTGGTTCCACTAGAGGCTGGAGCTTGTTTTGTGGAGGAACATACCTTTTGATACAGTTCAGTTGTGTTTTGTGTAGAACCACTGGACTTGAGCAATCCGATGGCAAAGTTGTCGCAGGGGCTCTCGTAGAGGGTTTAGAGGTTTAGAGTTTAGAGGGACGGACACCGGTTGGCACTGAGTTAATGCGCACATTTTAATTTTTTCTGTTTGTTCAGTTCGGGGGGAAGTTCTGGGTTTGATTGTTGCACTAATGTGGTATGTGGTCTTTATAATCTTGTTTTTGACACACAATCTATTTTTCTCATACGTCAAAATGTCAAATGTTGTGGATTGTCTGATTGAATGTGAATGGGTTGGGGCACCCCATAAAAAGAATGAAGGTTATTTATTTTCTTAAGCATAAGATATATTATATAGTGTTTCTGCAAGAAGCTGAAAATTTGGGAAGATATGGAGTGGACATTTTTTCTTTAGTGCTGGCTCAAGTAAGAGCAGGGGAGTCATTACATTGATACGTAAACATCTACAATTCAAATGTCTCAAACAGAGTAAAGATAAATTAGGATGAGTCATTATTATTTTAGCTGAAATTCATGTTGCAAGCCGTTGGCACCCCTCATGATATAATATTGGGAGGAGACTTTAATCTATTGATGGACTCAGTCCTTGATCATAATGAATCAAAAGTGTGTAAGCCCCTAGAGCAACATTGACACTTCTCGGGATGTGTAAAATCTTGCAGATATTTGGAGATTTAACAACTCATCTGGTAAGAACTATACAATTTATTTCATCAGTCCATAAGATTTATTCTAGAATGTTTTTTTTTTTTTTATATCTAAGTCCCTCATTTCATCTGTTGTTGACTGCTCAATTGGAAACAATTTAGTCTCAGATCACGCCCTGGTGAGTTAATAGGTGTTTCCACATATGGAGAAAAATAAATCATGTAGTTGGCACCTTAATGTATCTCTTTTGCAAAATCCTGAATTCCAACAAATGTTAAAGGCTGAAATCAATGTTTATATGGAAACCAACTGGTCCACAGTATCTTCTGTGGCCATGGCATGGGAGGCACTTAAGGCAGTTCTTAGGGGTCGGATCATACAGTATGCCTCATTCATCAAAAAGTCCTAAGCTCGAGAACTCATGGACCTCAATTGAAATACAGATATAATACTATTTTGTCGCGTAAGGTGGAGTTTTGGTTATTTAGGGCAAGACTAATTTTTATTAATTTCAGATTATTTTAATCTGGATAGGGGCACCCGGCAGGGTTGCCCTCTTTCCCCATTATTGTTCCACTTGCCCTGAAACAATTAGCAGCCGCGATAAGAAAGGAGGATGATTTTCCAGAGGTAATAGCGGGAGGTATGGCACATAAGCTTTTGCTTTACACAGATTATATTTTATTTTTCATCTCCGACCCCTCTAGATCTATGCTTTGCCTCCACAGAATTATTAAGTTCTATTCTAAGTTCTCAGGATACAATGTCAGTTGGTCTAAATACCGAGCTTTGGCTCTGGCAGCGTACTGCCCAGTAACGGATTTCCAGCCATGTACCTTCCAGTGGCCCAAACAGGGTATAAAATATTTGGGTATTTTATTCCCAGCAAATTTGTCTGAGTTAATTTTGACCCTTTTATAAAAAGGTTTTCGAGCAATGTGGGCAGGTGGGCTTCATTACATTTATCAATGATTGGGAACGTTAATGTTATTAAAATGAACTGTATTCCAAAATTTAACTACTTGCTACAGTCACTCCCTATAGGAGGAAGTGACCAATGAGCTAAATGTCTGAGACCGAATGCATAATAATCAAACAAAATTAGAGGTCGACCGATTAATCGGCCGATTTTTAGCATTTTTTAACATAATCAGCATCGGCCAATATCCAAGTATATCAAGCCGATTATTAGGCAGGCGCATCTGTGGGCAGCCTAGTGTTGTTGTGGAACACGTGTTCGACGCATGCTGCCCCTAGAGTCATTTTCCAGCAGAGTGAGCAGACCTCATCCAGTGCCTAAGGAAGGAGCTAAGCTCCTTGGAGAAAATGGTAAGGATTAAATTTGTATAACTTATTTATATTTAATTAAAAACTTTTGATATGTTACTGCCAACTTCGAGAAAAAACGCGACCTGACGTTCGGCTACTTTGGATATTTATAGCGTAGTTGAAGTTGCATTATCACAGCAGAAGGGTTGCTATCATGTCACAATAAGTAAGCAAGAATTTTGCAATTACAGACAGTGAATCTGAGACTTTTATTTGTTCTGTTTGTGTGTCTTATATTTGAGAGGGTTGTCACTCAATGCAGAGAAATAAGTAATAAAAAAGATGATTAGTGAAGAACTGCTTTGGTAAGCTCGGACGTTATCGGTTCTGCTTTCGGTACTGGAGAAATTAAGAAAATACATTTATTATTGCTATAAAGAGAAAGTTATTTTTATCTCGCCAGCCATTTCTATGTATAATGATATGAAACCATTTGTCTGTGATGCAATTTAGCTATTCGCAGTCGGGGAAAGAGAGAGAGAGAGAGAGAGAGAGAGAGAGAGATCTCGCGCACAGCGAGCACAACAAAAGCCCTGCTTAATGAGTGACAGAACTAAACATTCAAACGTAGCCTGGTTTAGATCTGTGATATTAGTCTGATTTTATTTTACATTTCGCCTTCCAAAGATTATAAAAACAATATTTATACATAAGCTGCATTCTGTCTAGCACAACTTCCTTCCCTTCACAGCGGTGCACTGACATTTCTCCCTAAAACTCAAACTTAACGTCAGAGTCAGCACGATCGGTGATTGTTGTAAAATGCAGTCTAGCTACTGTTGCTAAATTGCGGGACGCGTTTAATAATAAAAAGAGCGCAAGAGATACCGTTTCCAAGGCGGCGCGCGCTTCGAAACAGACCACAAGGAGACAAGCAAAGTATAGGCTACTTTGGGTTTCATGTGCGCGTCTAAACGATCAACTATACACAAAAATGTCAAAACGACCGGCTTGGAGATTCACTTAAACACAGTTTATGTCTTAAATGGACGTAGTTATGGAAATGGTTGGGAGAAAATATGGTGCATCAGGAGTCTATTAGACTCGGTCTTAAAGGGGAAACTGTCTAATTAACATGCTGACGATTGAGCCATTACTGCGAATCAAACAACAAAAGGCAAAGAGAAAATCACTTACAGCTCTTGAATGAATAACTTCTGCATTAATAAGCATTAATCTATCTATGATAAACTATTCAGTGTTATTTTACAATTGATTACTACTTTATTAGATTTCTTTTTAGACCACACCTGAACAGTAATGTTAGTAAACCTTCCTGAAATTAAATCACTGTGCCTATATAACGTTTATCTTTGTTTAATATATATATATATATATATATAACAAAAAGAACCGTGACGAATACCGTTAAAGTACCGGATCGATAAGCAGTATCGGTAAGAGTAGTAATACCATTAAAACCTTAACGATACCCATCCCTAGTTATGCCTGTGCTTCTCGTGTCTGGATTGCCCCTTAATTAAAGCTGCATTTGGATCTCAACCTTCGTGTCTCGGAGCAGTTCATAACACCTGCTTTGTTTATTTAATATATTTGTTATACATTATTTATACAATATGTTTTTACATTATACATTTTTAATTTAAGTGTACAAGTGCAGATTGGTCAAGTGTTCAATAAATGTATTTGTTGAGAAATTTTGTCTATCTTAAGTAATTATTTGTTACATTTTATCTTTCAAATAAAAGGTTCAAATAAGAGGTTAAAAACAAGCACATACCGGCCAAATATCGGCCAAAATAAATCGGCAGCATTAATCGGCCATCGGCCGACCCGGATTTCAAAAGATCGGCATCGGCCTGAAAAAAACAATATCGGTCAACCTCTAAACAAAATATTGTAAAGGCCTAGCCCACCTTTTTCAACAGGCCTATGTAACTTATTGAAATGTAATCTGCTTCCATTCCAAATGAAGTTCGCTATGCTATCAAATTGCTTGAAATACGAGAAAGGACAGCTACAGGGAGAGACTGTAGTAGATATTTGAATTTTGGAATACAATTCATTGTGTTTTTATGATTCACACTTCTTGTTTTTTTTTCCCTTCAAATTAACAAAACATTCCATTTTAAAAATGTAAGTGTTTTATCAAACTCCCTCCCCCATTACCCACCCATCTAACACATGTCAGTCATAATTATATGTACATTGCTAGAATAAATCCACAAAAAAACAAATAATCTTGCAAAGATTAAATAAATAATTAAAATAATAATGTGAAAAAGTTAGTCACCAAATATATTTATGACAATCTTATATTGCGTCTCACCACCAGGTCATTATCCTGTACCTTCAATAAATGTCAAATATTTACCCCACTTTCAAGTAGTCTACATGACATTTTTTCATATGCTGCAACTTTCCCCAATTCTGTAATCATTCTTGGAAAGATGGTGAACCTGGTGACTGCCAAGTTTCTTCCTAGAATTTGTCTTCCTATCATAATACTTATTTGAATCCATTCAGTCGTCTCTACATCAGAGCATAGAGAAGATGGGTCTCCAAGGACATAGATGCCTGGACAGAATGGAAAGCAACATTCTGACACATTTTGAATATAGTTATGAAGCCTAAGGTTCAAAATTCCTGTATTTTAGAGCAGGACTACAGAGCATGCATCAGGTCTCCGTCCTCCCTCTCACATAGCCAGTGATCAGAGTCGTTCAGACCAAGCCTAAATAGCCTGCTTGGGGTCCAATAAAAACTATTTAATATTTTAAATTGGATAAGTCGTACTCCCAGATTCTCCTTGACATTACTTTACAATTTTTACATATTCTGATCCAATCTTCATCACTAATTAAACGAGTCAAATCCTTACTCGAGAGTACTTTAAGAGCAGAATGGGAACTATAACCTACACTGTAAAAAGTGATTCATGTGTCAAGTAAATCTGACTAAAAAAATTAACATGAAATGTATAATTATTAAGGATATTTTATATATTAAATTATGTCTTTGCATTTTATAAAAAATACTGGGTGCATTTCACTCATAAATTTAAGAGAGAAGACAACTACATTATTTTGGGAAAATCTGTGTAATTTTGAGGTTTAATTTATGGACACCAATTCAACTAATAAAATTAAGAAACAATAGGCCTACAACCTAAATATATCAGGAACATTTTCGCAATTTTGTGGTTTAATTTATGGACACCAGTTCATTTGAAAGTGAACAACTGCTGATTTGATGACATTTTGGCAGACTGGTCGACACAAGTGCATGCTAAAAGGTAAGACTTAATAATTTGTACTTTCCTTTTATTTCTTAATTGTCTTGTTAAATGTTGACCAGGTGTGTTCAATCCAGATATGTAGCACCACATTTTGGATGGCTCCCTTAATTTATATTCCCAGTTTATGTCGAAGCCTGTCCTGATGAGCTAGTTGAATCAGGTGTGTAAAATAAGACAGACATCTAAATGTGCGGTGTTTGTGGAGAAAATTTGAAAGATGGTCTGATGAAAAAGAGCGATGACTGTTGTATAACGCTACCCCCTTTCTTCGGTGACTGCACATAAATGGGGGATGGTCATGCCATGTTAATTGTAATCCGTAAAAAAAGAAAATGGAAGATGTGCTTCAGAAACGGTTTGAAACCAAACGTGACCAGACTAAAGAAATGGTCACTGTTTGCTTTATCTCAGCTTTTGAACTTTGAAAAAACGCGGGATAGACGCAGGATAGTCCCGCGTCTCGGTGAAGTTACGAAACTTAATTTGCTGGGCTTTTTTTATCATGAGCAACTTGCAACAACTAATGATAGAAACATGAATTCCTGCTGTCTCATAATCAATAGCACTGATCTATTCCCCCTCGATGTTCCCTCCCACTTCTGCTGCTGTCTGTCAGCAAAGAGTTTTCCCCAAACTTTTTATCAGGGTTCCCACACCTTGGTTAACTTCAAATTCAAGGACCTTTCAAGGACTTTCCAGGTCCAGTATCCTCAAATTCAATGTGGATGTGGGGACACATTTCAAGTGAGAGCAAGGTTCCGTTACCTTGTAAGATACATTGTTACAGTTTTCATGTGTCAAACACAACTATGCAAAAAAGCTTTTTGTTTTGCATTATTTTGATATATTTGACAAAGATCTGATATTCTATTTGTCGTATTTCTGTTTTGCACAATACTGAAGAATATTCGGTACATCCTATACTGTACTCTAAAATGATCTCTAACTTTTGAAATTTCATTGAAAAGAGCTTAGGCCCATGTAACCAGAAGTAAGATTAAAATACTTTTAAGTTTTTCTTTCCTCGTGGGTTTACATTATATTCAACATTACATTAAATAAAACATTTGTGATAATCTGTTATTTGATAATCTCTATTAAAGAGTATACAAAGAGAATCGCACTGGTGCCAACTTTTTTTTAAATAAAAGTTGCTGATAACTTCTGGATTTGAAATACAAATAGTGAGTAAGTGTTTGTGGTACAGCTGCGGATCAGTTGCGCACTGCAAATGCAGCATAATGTGAAAGCGCTATAGCGCGTGCTGCTCCTGTACCAGACGCACGCAGTGTGAAACGGGCGTAACATTTCACAGCGAGACATTTAAGTAACAGCAAAAAACAGCTAGCAGCTAACATGCAATCAACATTTCTGTCAGATGCAGGCTATGGTAGGACTTACCTGCTTTCGATTTCCGAAGTGCCGTCTTGTGTGTAGATCCAGCAGCATGACTTGAGAGCGCCGCTTCTCCCATGCTATCCAATTTGATTGATTTACAACAGGCTTTGCACCTGGCTAAGTTATGGCCCTTTGGATCTCTGGCAAGCCATTCTTTATAATTTTCTTTGGTGAGCCAAATATCCTGAAATTTACATTTTCCAGGCATCACGTTTCAGCCTATTTTTGCAGTGTCTGTGAGTGGGAAACGTTGAGGTACCAGCGCGCGTGAACGTCATGGCAACGTACAAAACAAAGTACCTCGGGCGGGAAACTAACGTAAATCAAGCAGGATATGCAGCATAAGCCACGAAGTGTTGGCGAAATAAAAAATTAATGGACAAATTTTTTTTTTCCAAAAAAACTTCTTGCACAAAATAAATTCAAGCACTTTCAAGGACCTGTATCTATGTATGTTTATTTTCAAGAACTTTCCAGGGCCTTGAATTTTATTTTTCAGATTCACAAACTTTCAAAGATTTCAAGGACCAGTGGGAACCCTGTTTTATGGACTGTGTGTTCCCTCGCCGATAATGATTAGAGTCTAATTTTCTATAAAATGCCCTGAGGGGTGCACCTGTAAAAGTAGTCTGTAAACCTTAAACCAGTAGTTTTCAAACATGCTCTTAGGGACACACAATGCACATTTCTAATGTAACCTTATATAACACACCTGATTGAAATCATCAGATCGTTAGTAAATGCTCCATGACCTGATCTGGGTGTGTCAGATAAGCGGGACTTACATAATATGCAAAGCTGTGGGTCCCCATGGTGCTTGAACCCAGTTTTAAAGTGGTTGTTAAAGACTAGAAATTGAAAACTAGAAAATTAAAAGACATGCTTCACAACCTCTGATGAAGCTTTATGGAGGAGCAAAACCACCAAAGTTAAACATAAATAAATAAAATTCCAAATAAATGTAAAAAAAAAATTGTAAATATAAATCTATTTTCAAATGTGACAAATGATACGTTTATTTCCTTATTTATGTATTATGTTATGTATTTCCACATGTATATTTTTCCTCTTTATTTAATTAATTTACAATTTACATCCATACCATCTGTGGCTATATTAAAATTCTGTAGACTCCCATTTCTTTTTGTCAACCACAAGATATCACTGTGGCCTACAAGCTTCACTCTGTAGCACTCTGCTCAGTTGCTATGTCTGAGGGAGAAAACATGCCCCTCATTAGCATACAGAAAAAAAATTGGAAATATATTCATGCATAAATAAATATATTTTACATTTATTAAATGCATAAATAATGAGGAAATACATACATTTGGAAATTAATGTGTGAATAAAAAATACAAAAATACATATTTTGTTTTACATTTATTTTCAAATATTTGTATTTATTGATTATTAATTTAGGCAGTTTTGGTCTTCTACAGAAGCTGACTGTTGTGTATGATTGATGCATGTTTTTCTCAGGCATTTTATGTGGTCAAGCATTTATTTATTTAAAAAGGAATAAATTATCGTGTTTTATTTTGGTTAGGAAAAGCGCAGCCTTGTATTTCAAGGATATTTTCCAGAAGTACAAATAAAATGATATATGTGAATGGATTGTCCATCTTTTTAATTTAAGAGTAATAATACTGTGAATAATATCATTTCAATTACCAGATCTCAATTTCTTCAAATAATATAAAGTTTGATTTTTTTCTACATAATTAATCAGCATAGCTAAATACATTTTCTAATTACGTATGATGGAAAAGTCAATGCAGCAGGCACACATACATCACTCTGTGTGTGCGAATTGACTGTAATCACTGTAAACTGTAAAGAAAAATAATCTGAACTACTAATAATTTAAGGGGGGTTGTGCCGGCCTTTTGTCATCTGGTCACCCGAAGTGATGTGAGCAACTTGCGCTACAGTTAATGATTTGTCAAGCAAAATGCTTGTCAGGGTATTTTCGTGTTAATTATGCACATTGGGTATAATAGAACATGAAACATGGCTAGCTGGCCTTTAAAATCACAATATTTGGATGAACATTTCCATCTAACTTGTTAACTTCAGTGACCCAAAATGTGTAATGGGTAACATGATTATTACACTTATTGGCAAATAGATCATGGCTTGTATAGAAATAGCAACAAGGTCTACTTCTTTTATTTTTGATAATGCTGCCTATAAATATTCTCTTACCTTTAAAACTAACAAAAGAAAGCCTTGCATTTCATAAAGGCTGCAATTAAAATGTTGAAATAAGTGTACATTGAACAGATATTACAAGGCATAATACATGTTAGTGTAAATTACAAATGTAATTAAAATGATTAAACTAATTATATGTATATATTTTTTTTACAGGTCTGCATGGAAGTACTTGAAGTTCCATTTTTGTGTGCATTCATATTTTCTACTTTCATCGGAAGACTGTTTTTGGTTGGAACATGCTGATAAGATAATGTAGATTGAAGTCATGGTGTGGCTGTGTAAGGTTTGCCAGTGGAAGGCATCTTCAAAGTGAGCTCTTTTGAAACACTATAGATTACAGCATGGGCCATTTATACATAGCCATACTATACCTTGAGTTTTGCAAGCAAAGCCTTTTCATTGTTTTTCTGGACCAGGTTTTGGTCCAGAATGCACTGAATAGAAGAATATGTTCTTACAGTTCAACAATAATACAAGCTTATAGCAAGCATTACTATCATTGGTTTTGCAAGACAAGTGTTTTATTTCCAAGTTTTATTCCAGAATTGATTTTTTTTCCCCACAAACACAAATCTTTTTAGAGACATGTTCTTTGAGAATCCTATAATCTTATCAGCAAGTGTGGGTATAGTCCAGTACAGTTAGCCAAGTGTAATGTATGACATTTTTGTTTTTGGAAAACATTTAAAGGTTTGAGGATTTTACCTTGTCTTTATTGTCTGGCAGCTTTATATCGTGGCTGTTATTTTTGAAAAGTTCTATTTGCATGTATTTAACCTAAAGGGACAGTTCCCCAAAAAATGAAAATTCTCTCATAATTTACTCACATGTGTGCCTTAACAGATGTCTAAGACTTTCCTTCTTCTGCAGAAGAAGAAATACAAATCACACATACAAATCACAGATCCTCACACCTGTAGCTCCAGACAATGCAAGTAATGCAAGTTGACAATGCAAGCTGCCTCAAGCCATATGCAAGGCTCAAAAAGCACAAAAACATTAAAGTAATTCATAAGACTCCAGTGGTTTAATCTATTAAAACATTTAAAAATTACACTTTTTAAAATAATACAAGTATTAGAAAAAATTTCGAAATTGATAGTTGTGTGGATGCAAGGCATAGATCTAGTGGGATCAGAGACGAATAACAAAATATCATCCGCCTAAAGTAAAAGGTTATGCGCCACACCTCCCACCATCACCCCTGGAATATCATCCTCCTTTCTTATCGTGGCTACTAATGGTTTCAGGCAAGACAGAACAATAATGTGGAAAGAGGGCAACCCTGCTGAGTGCCCCTGTCCGGAGAATAATAATCCAAAATTAATCAATTTGTTTGTATCGCTGCTACAGGGTGTCTATAAAGTAACTTAATCCATCTAATAAAAGTATTTCCAAACCCATATTTTTCCAAAATCTTAAAAAGATAGTCCCATTCTACCATATCAAACGCCTTTTCGGCATTAAGTGAGATGGCAGCGACCTGAGTCTGATCATTAGCCACTGACCACATGATATTGATGAGACCCC
Organism: Xyrauchen texanus; assembly: GCF_025860055.1. NCBI lineage: Eukaryota > Metazoa > Chordata > Actinopteri > Cypriniformes > Catostomidae > Xyrauchen > Xyrauchen texanus. The sequence goes on along the minus strand of NC_068308.1, from coordinate 5,913,784 downwards.
TAATGTTATCAGAAGAACTACGGCCCAGAATAAACTCCACCTGATCTATATGTATAAAAGCTGTCATAACTTTGCTTAATCAGTTAGCCAGAATTTTTGATAAACTTTTTGCATCTAACTTGATCAGGGAAATTGGACAGGAACTTTTGCAACTTTTTCAACACTCGCTTGGATCGTTGTCCTTTTTAAGAATCAGACTAATCCGGGCTTGTGTCATAGTTGGGGGAAGCTTTCCATTCTTTAATGATTCTGTTTAAACTTCTAACAAAAGTGGAGCCAGTTCTGTAGCATAAGATTTAAAAAACTCAGCGGCAAAGCCATCTGGCTCCAAAGCCTTATTTACTTTGCCAAGCTTCTCCATGGTTATCTCAGAATCAAGAGAATTTTTCTAAAGCAGACTCTCTGCTTTATATATCTAACCAAATGTTTTCCTGCTTTGTCCCCCGACTCATGACTGTCTTGCCCTGAATAACCAAAACTCCACTTTCCACGACAAAATAGTTGTCAGGATACACACTAGGACAACAAGGTTAGAAGGATTCAGAATAACTTTTAATGAAGCTTTCGTAGGACAGTAGGGAAGTTCAGATGCATCAACGGGCGCTGTGAGTATAATACTGATGAATGACCATCTTTTCTCTTGCAGATAACAGCAGGCTTGAGTGTGTGAACACCAGGGAGATGGAGGAGTCCCTGGACGAGGGAAAACAGGTAAGTAACACAAGGGTGTACTGAGGAAACAGACTGGAATAGTCTCAGGAACAATCGTCTGAAAAGCACAGAGAGCAGGTTAGTGGATATTTCCTCGTTCAAGGTTTGAAAGCGACTGGAGGTGAGTTGTGCTCTTAAATAGTGCTGGTGATTGCTGGATTGCTGGATTGATGACAGGTGCAGGTGATTAGTATTCGGGTGAGTGTGATCTTTGTGTTGTGGATGTGAGTGAGCCTGATTGCCTCCTGACATTACCCCCCCCTCCAGGGTCCGCGCCAGCGGACCGAGGACCCCGACGTCGTGGTGGTCTGCCTCGAGGTCGTGGGGCTGGTCGATGTGGATGTTGTTGGTGGAATTCAGTGAGAAGAGTCGGGTCCAGGATATCGTCTCGAGAAACCCAAGATCTTTCTTCTGGCCCGTAACCTTCCCAGTCGACAAGGTATTCTATACGACCACCCCGACGTCGGGAGTCCAGGATTTCGTGGACTGAGTAGATGGGGTCCTCTTCAATGGTAGGTAAGGGAGGTCTGGTCAGAATCAGGCTCTGTAGTGGGAGGAAAAACAGAAGGATAATGAGGTTTCAGGAGAGATACATGGAAAACTGAGTGAATCTTGAATCAAGGAGGTAGGTGAAGCTTATATGTGACTGGATTGACTTGATGGAGAATTTTAAAAGGTCCGATATATCGTGGGCTCAATTTACGACATGTTTGGCGTTGACGGATGTCTCGAGTCGAGAGCCAGACAAGTTGACCAGGTTCAAACACAGGGGTGTCATTTCGACGTACATCTGCAAATCTTTTGTGTCTGTGTATGGCCCGTTGGAGATGATGATGGGCATCATTCCACACTCTTTCACTTTCTCGAAACCAGAAATCAACTGAAGGGACCTCGGAAGGCTCACCGGACCATGGAAACAGTGGTGGCTGGAAACCTAGGAAACATTGGAAAGGTGTTAGCCCTGTGGTGGTCTGATGCAAGGAGTTTTGGGCGTATTCTGCCCAGGCAAGGAATTGATTCCACGTGTCTTGATGATCTTGACAGAACGTCGCGGAGGAAACGATTAATTTCTTGAACCTTCCTCTCAGTCTGCCCATTAGCCTGGGGATGATATCCCGATGTCAAGCTTATCGTCACTCCGAGAAGAGAAAAGAAAGCTTTCCAAACCCGAGAGATGAATTGAGGTCCTCGATCGGACACAATGTCCTCAGGGAGGCCAAAATGATGAAAAACCTGGTTGAAGAGGCTCTCGGCTGTCTCAAGAGCTGTAGGAAGGCCTGGTAAGGGGATCAGTTTACAGGCTTTGGAGAATCTGTCAACTATAATGAGAATGCAGGTGTTGCCTCCTGATGGAGGTAAATCAGTAATGAAATCAATACCCAGATGCGACCACGGCCGTTGAGGAATAGGTAGAGGTAATAGTTTCCCAGAAGGTAAGTGACCTGGAGTTTTAGATATAGCGCAAATTTGACACCCCTGGACGAAGCATTGTACTTCCTTTCTCATGCCTGGCCACCAATATCGTTGCTGTAGGAGAGTGTAAGTCTGTGTCGCTCCAGGATGACCCGTACCAACTGACGAATGAGCAGATTCGATGAGAGGTAGGCGATAGTCGTCTGGGACATACGTGAGGGTGTCTGGGCATTCTGGTGGAGTAGGTTCTAGTCTCGTGGCTTCCTGGATTTGATCATTAATGTCCCATTGAATGGGATTGACAAAAACTGTAGTGGGCAGAACTGGTTCAGGTTCATCAATGGTGTCTGGAAGGGCATGGAGTCTGGATAAAGCATCCGCACGAGTATTCTTGGATCCTGGACGATAGGTGATATAGAAGTGGAACCGAGTGAAGAATAAAGCCCAACGGGCTTGACGTGTGTTTAGTCTCTTGGCTTCTTTGAGATACTGAAGGTTCTTATGATCGGTAAGTACCGTGAAAGGATGTTGTGCCCCTTCGAGCCAATGTCTCCACTCTTCCAAAGCCAATTTGATGGTGAGGAGTTCCCGGTTACCCACATCATAATTCTGTTCAGCTGGGGATAATTTTTTTGAAAAGAAGGCACAGGGAAGAGGTTTATGGGAATCCCCCTGGTGCTGAGAAAGTATGGCACCTACTCCAGTTGTGGAGGCATCGACTTCAACGATGAAGGCGAGGTCTGGGTTAGGGTGGCGTAGAAGAGGAGCAGAGATGAACTCGTTTTTCAACGTTTGGAAGGCATGGTCAGCTTCAAGGTTCCAGGACAGGGATTTTGGTTTCCCGTTCAGGAGAGAGGTAAGAGCAGAGGTTATGGTACTGTAATTGTTAATGAACCTGCGATAGAAATTCGCGAAGCCAAGGAATCGTTGGAGCTCTTTTACTGTTTGCGGAGTGGGCCATGAGGTGACTGCCGCGACCTTTCCTTCATCCATCTTCACCCCCTGCTTACCCACAATGTACCCAAGGAAAGTAACCGAATCTTGATGGAAGATGCATTTCTCTGCTTTTAGGAAGAGGGAGTGATCTCGTAATCGTTGGAGAACACTGGAGACATGTCGTTGATGTGAAGATTCGTCTTGGGAGAAGATAAGAATGTCATCAATATATACTATCACAAATTTGTTGAGGAAATCACGGAGTATTTCGTTCATGAAATCTTGAAACACTGAAGGGGCGTTGACCAGACCATACGGCATAACAAGATATTCGTAGTGGCCAGAGGGGGTAATGAATGCGGTCTTCCACTCATCCCCCTCTTGTATCCGGATTAGATTATACGCACTTCTGAGGTCAAGCTTGGTGAAGATACTAGCGCCTCGTAGCTGTTCGAGTGATGTGGGTACGAGAGGGAGTGGGTACCGAAACTTGATGGTGATCTTATTCAAAGCCCGGTAATCGATGCAAGGTCTTAGACCACCATCTTTCTTTGCCACGAAGAAGAAACTTGATGCTGCTGGCGAAGTTGATGGACGAATGTACCCCTGATTTAGGGCTTCTTGTATATACTCTTCCATGGCTCGTTGTTCTGGGATGGAGAGAGAATAAATGTGGCCGCGGGGCACCGATGTATCAGGTTCCAAGTCAATGGCACAATCCCAAGGTCTGTGTGGGGGAAGATGAGAGGCCTTTTCAGGACTAAATACGTCTGCAAAGGAGGCATAACAGGGTGGAATTTCCATGGTCCGTTTTGCTTGAGGGCTCTCGATAGATGTCACAGCAATGGAGATAGTTTGAGACGAAGTAGAGGCAGGTCTTGGAAGCTTAGGGAAGCAGGTAGAGAAACAAGTAGAAACCCAGCGCAGAATTTCTCCGTTGTTCCATGAGACATCAGGATTGTGCTGGATGAGCCAGGGTCTGCCAAGAATGATCGCAGAAGTGGAATTTTCTAACACCAAAGGAGTGAATGGTTCTTCGTGTAGACAACCGACTCTTAAAGTGATTGGTTTTATTCTGTGTTTTACATACCCAGGATTCAAGGTCTTTCCAGTCACTGATTTGGCTGTGAACGGGGTTGAGCAGAGGATTTTCGAGAGTTGAAGTTGCCGGCAGAGGTCGCCCGAGATGAAATTACCCGCTGATCCTGAATCAATGAGGGCTGTAACTGAGATGGTAACATCAGTAGAAATCAATGAAACGGTGGTGGATAAAGGAGCAATATTGAGGGGACTGACTACCAACGAACTCACCAAGAGACGAGGTGGACGGACAGGACAAATACCGATGTAATGAGAGTTGTCCCCACAATACAGACAGAGATTATGGGTCATGCGTCTGGTTCTTTCTGATGGAGAAAGACGGGTATGGTCAATTTGCATAGGCTTAACCCCGCGGTGATCTGGGATATCAGCAGGCCTAGACGAGGAAGCATATGATGATTGGTGAAGATCTGGGTAACAATTTTGAACTCGGCGAGAGACTCGGATAGATTGTTGAATAAACTTCTCAAGGCCCATGACATCATAAATTGCGAGTTGTAATCTGAGGGCTGGATTTAATCCTTGACGGTAGGTTGTCATGAGTGCTCTCTCATTCCATCCACTCGTGGCGGCAAGGGTTCTAAACTTTATAGCATAGTCAGTTATAGACATTTGTCCTTGTTGGAGGTGATATAACTGCTCACAGACTGATGAATCACCTACAGGACAAACAAATACTTCTTTAAAGTGTGTTATGAAGTTTTGAAGAGAGTCAGTAACCGGTCCTGTCTGATTCCACATGGATTCTGGCCATTGAAGTGCTCGGCCAGATAAGAGTGAAATAATGAAGGAGATTTTTGAACGTTCAGTTGGGAAATTGTATGGTTGTACCTCTAGAGCGAGTGAGCACTGAAGGAGAAATCCGTTGCAATCCTCCTCCCGGCCAGAGAAAGGCGCTGGTTTCATCATGGGGCAGAAAGTAAACAGCGGTGGTGGAGCGTCAGATGCGGAAGTGGGAATCGCTGCAGCTCCGGCTCACCGAGCTCAGGCGGGAAATTCCAGCTGGATTAATCACAGGATTAGTTTGTTCGAATCCATAGCAGTTTTGGTCAAACCTTCTGTCAGGATACACACTAGGACAACAAGGTTAGAAGGATTCAGAATAACTTTTAATGAAGCTTTCGTAGGACAGTAGGGAAGTTCAGATGCATCAACGGGCGCTGTGAGTATAATACTGATGAATGACCGTCTTTTCTCTTGCAGATAACGGCAGGCTTGAGTGTGATAAGTATCACAATCCAAAGGACGCAGAGTATGAACACCAGGGAGATGGAGGAGTCTCTGGACGAGGGAAAACAGGTAAGTAACACAAGGGTGTACTGAGGAAACAGACTGGAATAGTCTCAGGAACAATCGTCTGAAAAGCACAGAGAGCAGGTTAGTGGATATTTCCTCGTTCAAGGTTTGACAGAGACTGGAGGTGAGTTGTGCTCTTAAATAGTGCTGGTGATTGCTGGATTGCTGGATTGATGACAGGTGCAGGTGATTAGTATTCGGGTGAGTGTGATCTTTGTGTTGTGGATGTGAGTGAGCCTGATTGCCTCCTGACAATAGTATTATTTCTGTATTTCAATCGGGTCAATCTCGAGGCCATCAGATGACATATGGCACTTCAGCTCTGCCTCTGCGTGTTTAATATTCCCTTCCAACTCCACAAGTTCTCGTGCTTTGGATTTTTGGATGAATGAGGCATACTGTATGATCTGACCCCTAAGAACCACCTTAAGTGCCTCCCAAGCCACACCCACAGAATCTTCTACTAGTATCTACTAGGAACAGTTGGTCTCCATATACATATTGATTTCAGTCTTTAATATTTGTTGGAAATCAGGATTTTGCCAAATGGATATATTAAGGTGCCAACTATATGATTTCTTTTTTTCCTTTTAATCCATCAATGGATTAAAGTCTCCTGCCAATATTATATCATTAGGGGTGCCAGCGACTTGCAACATCCCTTGAAGATCTATAAAAAAAAACCCGATCATCAGCATTAGGTGTGTAAATATTAGCCAAAATCAGCCTTTGCCCCTGAATATCAGCTAAAACAATAATGACTATTCCAAATTTATCATTAATCTGTTTCAGAAATTTGAATTGTAGATGTTTATTTATCATCCTCCGCCGATGCAAGAGCCTCCCACATTCCCTGATCCGATTGCATCTCTCTCCCCTCGAATCAAGAAAACAATGTGACTCCTCCAAGAAAGCCCTCCCCCACTCCCCGCCCGGCGCAACACAAGATTCCAACCAGATGAACCCAGAAACTTGGCCAGAACTGATCAGGGCCTCTCTCCCTTATCGGACCCACGAGCCGGGACCCAGTGAGCCCTCTCAACCTCCAGCCCACGGCCTGCCATGTTGATCAGACTCGGGAAGAGCCCGCCCAAGAACCCCACCACATCTCTGCCCTCAATATGCCAACTCGGATGTCACTCCCACGGCTCACATTCCCAAAATCCTCAAGCCATTCAAGAACATGTTCCAAATCAACTTTAATCGTGGGTGGACCAGCGGACAATTCCCTCCCCAATGACCCCAGACAATCGATCCATCCCCCAACATCCGAGACCCTGCAACCAACCCAAAGAACCTCGCTTCCATCACCGCAATCGATCGACGCATTACACTCGTCAGCACCACAAACATGTTGGACAGCTGACGCCGAACTTCCCTGGCCGCACCACCCAAATCAAGTCCCCTTTTTTTTTACTGTAGTCTAGTCTAAACCCTATGGTATATTATTATTTATTTATTATTAAGACCTCTCTTGGACCAAATAGCTTTCGGCAGGTAATGTTCGTTCATGTATTTTATTTACATTTATGTACGTATTATTATTTTTTTATTATTTTTGTATTATTATAATATTATTATTAATTTTATTATTATTATTAAAACAGCAACAGTAAGACATTTTTAAATAATACACAAAAGGTAATGTTTGGAAAAAAAAATATTACAGTTTATTTGCAACAATTTAACATTAAGAGATTCCTGTTGTCAGAACAGCTGCACTGCGTCGTCTTGGTAATGTTTCAGAGGAAGATAAAATGGGAGTGACTTATGTTTTTCATCATCAAGGGTGTTCCAAACGGCCATACATGAGACGCGAGTGGCGAAACAGCTACTCATAAAAGTTAATTGTGGACCAATGTATTTAGAAATATAAACTGGACTAAGGCTTGGAATATTTGTGAAAAACATTGTTTAAATAATAAAGTAAAAGAGGTTATATTCAAAGTTTTACATGGTATATATCCAGCTAAATGTGTATTAAAGAGATTTTATTTGGTTATTGATTATTCCTGTGATATTTGCTCAACAGAAAAATAATCTATTGTCCATCTTTTTTGTATTTGTGTATACTGTAAAAATGTTTGGGTGGATATGGAAAATTTTATCAGAAGAAAAAACAAAACTATATTCAAACTAAGTAATTTTGATATATGAATATATTATTCCAATGAAAATAATAATTTTATTTTTCTTGTGCAACTTCTTATTATTTTGGGGAAGTTCCACATACAGAATATGAAATGGTCAGGGTCCAAGCCAAATTTCATTCATTTTCCCCAGGGCCCGGTTTTTCAAAAGGTTTAATCCGGATAAAATTGATCCGGATTTAGTAATCCTTTTTTTTGCGATCCGTGATCATGTAATCCATCTTACTTTTGAGCCAGTTTTTCAAAGCAACATCGGACTGGATCAATCTGATCCAGATAGGAACTTTTCAGGATCACCAAATCTGGATAACCAGTGCTCAAACAGGATAGGAAATCACAATGTAGAACTATAGATATGTAAAGAGCAACAAGTAGAATAGCCAGTGTGGGGTCAATATAAGTTTATTTTTATTTGAAATGAAAACACACACATTTAAAAAAAACTATAAACAAGAAAAACCCCACCCCATCCTCTTCCAGCAGTCCGCTCATCTGAGACCTACAACACAAACACTGTACATTGAGGATATTTATAACAAGTTTCAAATATAGATGTATTGAATTAAAAAAAGACTTAATGTCAAATACATTGTATTGATGTATTGGTGTGTCCGGGTCCTCGGCACGAAGTCGAGTTCATTCCATGCGGGGGTTGGTCTCCGCCAAGGCTGCGCTTTGTCACCAATCCTGTTTGTGATATTCATGGACAGGATATCGAGGCGTAGTCGGGGTGGGGAAGGTGTGCGGTTCGGTGGGCTGGGGATCTCATCGCTGCTTTTTGCAGATGATGTTGTCTTCATGTCATCATCGGTCCGTGACCTTCAGCTCTCACTGGATCGCTTGGCAGTCGAGTGTGAAGCAGCTGGGATGAGGATTAGCACCTCTAAATCTGAGGCCATGGTTCTCAGCAGGAAACCGATGGAGTGCGTACTCCAGGTAGGGAATGAAGTTTTGCCCCAAGTGAAGGAGTTCAAGTACCTCGGGGTCTTGTTCTCGAGTGAGGGACAATGGAGCGGGAGGTTGGCCGGAGAATCGGGGCAGCGGGGCGGTATTGCACTCGCTCTATCGCGACCGTTGATCACGAAAAGAGAGCTGAGCCGAAAGGCAAAGCTCTCGATCTACCGGTCAATTTTTGTTCCTACCCTCACCTATGGTCATGAAGGTTGGGTCATGACCGAAAGAACTAGGTCGCGAGTACAAGCGGCCGAAATGGGCTTCCTCAGAAGGGTGGCGGGCTTCTCCCTTAGAGATAGGGTGAGGAGCTCAGTCATCCATGAGGAGCTCGGAGTAGAGCCGCTGCTCCTTTGCGTTGAAAGGAGTCAGTTGAGGTGGTTTGGGCATCTGGTAAGGATGCCCCCTGGCCGCCTCCCTAGGGAGGTGTTTCAGGCACGTCCAGCTGGGAGGAGGCCTCGGGGAAGACCCAGGACTAGGTGGAGAGATTACATCTCCACACTGGCCTGGGAACGCCTCAGGGTCCCCCAGTCAGAGTTGGTTAATGTGGCTCGGGATAGGGAAGTTTGGGGCCCCCTGCTGGAGCAGCTGCCCCCGCAACCCGACTTCGGATAAGCGGTTGAAGATGGATGGATGGACTTAATGTCAAATACTCCACAATAATTTCAGACTTCCTCATCTGATGTGGAGAGACCAGCTTGTCTGAGCGTAGCCTTTAGGAGGCGGATCTCAAATCTGGCCTTGGTTTGCTGCAGTTTGGTCAGAGTCAGTTGTTCCTCTGCCAGACGAAGCTGTGCTTCTGCCCTTTCAGTCTCTTTTTGCAGAAGTGCCTTGTAATCATCATCTTTGTTTGATGAAGGGTGCTTCAAGCCTTTCCTCTGAGATCCTGTGGCAACTACCACTGGCTCAACCAATGAGGATCCAGCTTCTTCCACAGGAACAGAGCTGAGATTCAATATAAATACGCTCTCTGGATCAGCCTCAGGAGGAACTGGCAGATTCTCCTCCTCCTCAATCCAAGGCTCGCCATCCCCTACAACACCTTGAATACCATGGAGAGCTTGCGACTTCTCACCTCCAATGATGTCGAGGACCACATCTGTGTAATCTCCCCTTAAATGGCTTGTTGCCTGTTTGTGGGTTTTTGGCTTCAGCATGGTCCTTTGTTGCCCTGGCCTTAAGATTCTTCCACCGCAATTTGATTTGGTCTGTGGTCCTCCTCTGGCCAGACCCTATGGCATTAACATTTTCTGTGATTAAAATCCAAACATCATTTTTCTTTTTGTTGGTATCCTTTGCAGAATTAAAACTTCCCACTATTGTTCCATAATGGCACCGAACACCCTCTAGTAGTGCATTGGTTTCAGCAGCAGTGAAGTTACAGCTTCTTGAGTCCATGGTTCCGTTGCTTTACTATAGTGAACATTGTTCATCAATTATAGGCCTTGGGTCCAATTGCCTCAATTGAACACAAGCCAAAACTGATCAGTTGTAATAGGTGTGTTTGAAAAGACCAACTACACAGCCATATAAATCAGCCTTTCTCAGAGGATTCACAGAGAGACAGTGAAATGGCAGGTGTTGTCCACCGCCACCACCACTTTGCCAGGAGAGGGTACCGTCAAAGGGTGTATGTTGAACGTACCAAACCACTGGAGCAATACACCACTGAGCAGTATGTCCGGTTTCGCTTTGGGAAGGCTGATATAGAGTACCTTGTGAACCTTCTCTGGCCAAAACTTCAACACAGAACCCAAAGGAGTCACGGTCTGTCTGTGGAAGACCAGATCCTCATTGCTCTCCGATTTTATGCATGTGGGACTTTCTATCAAGTTGTTGGTGACTATATGGGAGTGGTGAAATCAGCTGTGTGTGATGTGGTGAGAGATGTGTCAATCGCACTGGCCAGCCTGGTCATTGAATTTGTTTCTTTTCCAAAGGACAACCTTTTTCTTTTGGGGAATATGCCCAATACTATTGGAGCAATCAACTGCACACATGTGCATATGCAAGCACCTCGTGAGAAAGGGGAGGCACAGCATCAATGTCCAACTTGTGTTTGATGCTGACCTCATCATCACCAACTGCATTGTCAAGTGGCCTGGGTCTGTCCATGATGCACGCATCCTGAGGGAGAGCGCTCTATATAGAGACCTCCAAACCAACCGACCGGATGGCATAATATTAGGAGACAGTGCCTACCTACTCCTACCATGGCTGATGACTCCTTTTCTAACAGCAAATACACCGGCGCAGGCACGCTTCAACACTGCTCATTGCAGAGTAAGATGTGCAATTGAGCGTTTAAATGGAGTTCTTAAGAGGCGCTTTGCATGCCTTAACTACCTGAGAGCGGAACCACAGAAAGCATGCAACATAACCCTTGCCTGTATTGTCCTGCACAACATCGCTACTAAGCGCAATGTCCCTCTCTGTGCTGACAATGATGCACCTGAGCCCCTTGGAGACCCTAACCAACCTCCTGCATTCTGCCAGAACGAGCAAACAGGACGTGCAACAAGGGACGCAATAGTTAGACACTATTTCTGATTTGGATTTGTTTGGATTTCAAAAATCAGTGATTGCCATTCTTTGCATTTTTTTTGGTTATTCTGTAGTCATTGCATGCATCACTAATAAATATTCTAAAAACAAAAATATTTTCGATTGTGATGAATATATATATCAATTAGTGACAGAATAAAATGTATTGTTTTTGGTCAATTTTGACAGCTGTTTGGGGGATTATTTTATGAGGCCAAACTCTTTCTATTTTGCTGTAGGCCTATACTGAAAGGCTGAATACGTTAAAGCCTACCTAATCACTGTAGCCTGATGGATGAACAAATAAAATTAAAACCTTATGAATAAATAGGATATCTTGTAAGATACTGCATGATCCAAATATAGTATTATTTGATACATTTTTAAAGTTTTCATTACATTTTGGGCATGAAATCAGTTTAATGATGGGATCAGTTTAATCCAGATTTTTTGGATCAAAGTGATCCAAATCCTACAAAAAAGTTCTGAAAAACCCAAACTAAAGGTTTGATCCGGATCAAAACCAAGATTGGATTACGTGATCTAATCCGATTATGTAATCCGTTTTTTTCTTTTGAAAAACCCATTTTCAAGATTTGATCCAATCCGTTCTCCAAATTCCTAGTGGATTACTTTTGAAAAACTGGGCCCTTGAGAGCAAGAACTTCAGCACCTGTTTGGAGAATATTGTCAACAAAAAATAAAAAAAAAACTTGTAGTATTTTTCGTGGTTACTTTTTTGATTAAGGAATTAATGATCTGTACACTCTGGTATAATTCTCTGTATACTGTTGTATATTATGTTCTGTTAATAAAATAAATAAAAACATTAAAAAAAAATAATAATAACATGACACGCGAGTGCCATGCTTCCTCCAGAGTTCCCACTTCCATGCTCACTTCCGTTCGGAATTCGCCCATTGCCAATACTGTCAGACCTGGCTAAGCGATTCAGTGTTGAGCGATCCAGGATTGATTGCTGATTATCGATTCGCTGGGTCTGAGTGAAGGGAAATGGCAGTCTGCAGACGGGCATAACATATTTAGCCATGTATGTGGAACTTTGTTTTTGTATTCGCGGAAATATCGGGAAGGAAATGTATATTTGAACCTTTTATTTGCAAACCACAAATGCGACCGAGAACCGGTCAGTTCCTATGCAATTTCAATATATTGATAAGATCAGATGAGCAGGCACAGTCAGTGCAGTGAACAGACAAACAATCTCCATTCCAGAGCTGGTGAGTGACAGTAATAAACATTTAATCTAGACTAATGCTGGCAATCACGCCACAATCTAGCTTTTCAAATGTATAACTTCTTACTAGTCAAAAACATTGGACACAATCCTTAACTTTTGAAAGTCTTTGTAACGGAGATTATGCAGCAATTCTGTTCAATAACAGTCCTGGTCGTTTATCGGCTTATGCCATTAAATGCATTAAAGCGTTTTAGTTTAACTGTATCCAAGCTTCTGGATATAACATATTATTTCAGTCTAAAATGCGAATCAGTGCGAGGCGGGCTATGTGTAATTCGGATATTAGTTTATTTTTAATTGACAAGATTAGTCGATATCTACAAACCTTTGTTAATAGGAAAACCTGAAAATTCTGACGAAACCTTTTATATTTGTGATACTCGAATGATGGCAATAAATTGATATTATTAAATGTGATGCAATGTCATGCATGTATTGTTCTTGCAGTTATTTTCATACCTCCCCAATTATATTGGGGATTTAATAAGTTATTCTCAATATTATAATGAAATGCAGATATCAGTTACGAGGACTCATGTTTTCGCGTCTGTGGTTATATTTTGCTGTCTCATGCCCTGCCTGTGGCTCTGTTTGTCTTCCTTTTTTTGGTTTGTTGTTGTTGCAGTCTCTCCTCAGTCGATGAATGTTGCACTACAGCATGTAGGCAACAGTGCATTGTCCTGGAGCGTTTGCAAATGAAAATGGAGGACGTTTCTCTGTCCCGTATGGACAAGAGTAAGATGGAGGTGAGTGAGTACATATATCTTTCAGATGTTATTATATTCTGCATATTTGCATAGTTTCCTCACAAATATTTAATGCTAGTATTTCAACACTGTGTCAAAAAGCTGTTTCATGGTCTACATTTTACTCTTATTACATAATTTGTTTACCTATCTAATGTGTTCATTGACAGCAAATTGAAAATGAACCATTATTTTGATGTGATTTGAACATACTAATTTAAGGTATGGTTCACCCAAAAATGAAAATTCTCTTGTGTACTCACCATCATGCCATCTAAGATGTATATGACTTTATTTCTTCAGCAGAAGAAATTTTTTTTATTTTTATATTTCAGTCTTACAATGTCCTTACGATGCAAGTGAATGGTGGCCAGACCTATGAAGCTCCAAAAATCACATAAAGGAAACGTCAAAGTAATCCAAAGACTCCAGTGGTTAAGTCTATATCTTATTTAGCGATATGATAGATATGGGTGCAGAAAAAGTTCAATATAATTAATTCCTTTTTTACTCTTAAATCTTCCCTTTAACTTTCACATCTGAAAGTCACATGTGGTGCCTCTAAATCTCCACTTTCACATGTGAAAGTGAAACTAAAGTTTCTTAAATATTAATCTGTTTCTCATCCATACCTATCATATTGATTTTGAATATATTAATTTAACCACTGGATTCGTATGGATTACTTTTATGTTTCCTTTATGTGATTTTTGGAGCTTCAAACGTCTGATCACCATTCACGTTATTGTGAGGATCTACAGAGCTGAAATATTCTTCTGAAAATCTTCATTTGTGTTTGACAGGAAACTGAAAGTCTTACACTTCTGGGATGGCATGAGGGTGAGTAAATGATGAGAGAATTTTTTGTTTTGGGTGAACTGTCCCTTTAATAGACGCATGCATTGCGGCTTTTCCCACAGGGCTTTGCTCAAGAAATCCTATCTGACCTGGTGGAGGACACCTGTTTGGGTCTTTGTTTTGAGGTTCACAGGGCTGTCAAACAGGGATATTTTTTCCTGGATGATACAGACCAGGATAGTATGAAGGACTTTGGTAAGATTCAGACCTGTTTATGTAACTGGCATTCTGGGGCTTAAACTGGTTTTGGAATGTTAATGGGATTACTTGTTTGGTACGTTTAGAAAAGTTTGGTTTATTCACACCATCTTTAAATCAGTATGTTTGCATCAGAATCAGCTTTATTGCCAAGTATGCTTACACATACAAGGAATTTGTCTTGGTGACAGGAATGATACAAAACAGCAACAAGGCATAGATAATAATTTTTTTTTAAAAAAACCTTACCGCTCAAAAGTTTAGGGTCACTTACTCATTCTTTATTTTATTTTTCACAATTTAGAATAATAGTAAAGTCATCACAACTACCCAATAATAGAAATCCAAATATGGGAATTATGTTGTAAATAAATAAAAACTATGTTATATTTTATCATCTTCAAAGTGGCCACACTTTGCCTAGATTTTGCATAAATGTACTTGTAAAGATCTCCTCCAAGGGATGACATTTGACGCAGTGGCTCAAAGGTGAGGGTCTTTATTATTAACAATAATGATCACAAATAACAAAACAACGTGCACGGAGCACTCTTTCAACAGCCAGCTTAATGACACAGCCTCGTAACTCTCATGTCACTCCTCTTTTTATGGAGGCCCTCTGGCTGATTTTTATGCCGCTCTCCCGTGCTCACTGAAATTAGAGACAGGTGTTAGACATAATTTAGCTCAGGTGCAAGCCCCCTTACCGCTTTTCTCTCCCGGACGGGCGCTTGACCACGCCCCCGCTGCCACATACCCCCACCGCCCCCCCCCCCCATTTCTGGAGAGGAAGTCGGCGACAGCCATCTGCACCCCCGGTCTGTGGACCACCTTGAATTTAAAAGGCTGGAGGGCCAGATACCAACTGTTGATCCGGGCGTTAGTATCTTTCATGCGATGGAGCCACTGCAGTGGGGCGTGATCCGAGCAGAGGGTGAAGGCCCGCCCCAGCAGGTAGTAACGGAGGGTGAGGACCGCCCACTTGATGGCCAAACACTCCTTTTCCACGGTGCTGTACTTAGTCTCCCTTAAGGAGAGCTTACGGCTAATGTACAGCATCGGGTGCTCCTCCACCTCCACCACCTGCGAGAGTACGGCCCCCAGCCCGCTGTCTGAAGCGTCCGTCTGCAAAATAAAAGGGAGAGAGAAGTCAGGTGCATGAAGAAGCGGCCCCCCACAAAGTGCGGCTTTAACCTGCATAAACGCCTGTTGACACTGCTCCGACCATTGAACCGGATCTGGAGCCCCCTTTTAGTGAGGTCAGTCAGCGGGCTGGTGACATCCGAATAATTAGGCACAAACCTTCTATAATAGCCAGCCAGCCCCAGGAACTGCCTCACCCCCTTTTTGGTCTTAGGTCTAAGGCAAGTCGCAATCGCCGCGGTCTTATCAATTTGGGGACGCACCTGGCCATGACCCAAGTGGAACCCCAGATACCGTACCTCCACACGCCCAATCGCGCACTTCTTAGGATTTGCTGTGAGCCCCTCCCGTCGCAACACGATCTCAGGACGGCCCTCAGATGTTGCATGTGCCGCTGCCAATCATTGCTATAAATGATAATATCATCTAAATAGGCAGCGGTGTGTGGTCTGAGGATCCGATCCATGAGGCGCTGAAACGTGGCCGGAGCCCCAAACAAACCGAAAGAAGTATCACAAATTGGTGTAATCCAAACGGCGTAGTGAAGGCTGTTTTCTCACGGGACATTGGTGTCAAGGGGATCTGCCAATAGCCCTTTGTTAAATCCAAGGTCGAATAAAATCGAGCACGTTTCGACAGGCGTCCCGGAGCTGTTGGGCAAATGCGAACGGGCGATCTGACTTTTCCAACTTCATGCCCCGGAAGAGATGACGATTCTCTCCCGGGCTCCGACCGACCCGTTGCAAAATGGCTCTTTTTAGGTCTGTATAGGCCAGGAGGTTAGTTGTCGGCAGTTGTTGAGCCGCGAGTTGAGCTTCCCCTGACAGGACAGGAACTAGGCGGGCTGCCCATTGTTCATGCGGCCAGCCCCAGATTTCTGCCGTTCCCTCAAACAAATCAAGAAAGGCCTCAGGATCGTCTGCTACCCCCATCTTCTGTAACGTGGGCGGGGGCAGCGTGGAGCGGGTGTCCGGGGTCGCGGTTGTGGCCGGCGCGGCCTCCTGGCTGAGGAGGCTCCGGATGGCATGCCGGTCCTCTGCCTGAGGCCGCATGATCTAAAAAAAACGGCGATCCTGGTCCTGCCGGAGCTCAAGCAGGGATTGTTGGTGGCTCTGGTGTAGTGTCGCGAGGGACTGGAGGACTCTACGGGGCGACCCATCTCCATACTTGGATGAACAAATCCCGGGTTTCGGCACCAGTGTAAAGATCTCCTCCAAGGGATGACACTTGACGCAGTGGCTCAAAGGTGAGGGTCTTTATTATTAACAATAATGATCACAAATAACAAAACAACGTGCACGGAGCACTCTTTCAACAGCCAGCTTAATGACACAGCCTCGTAACTCTCATGTCACTCCTCTTTTTATGGAGGCCCTCTGGCTGATTTTTATGCCGCTCTCCCCATGCTCACTGAAATTAGAGACAGGTGTTAGACATAATTTAGCTCAGGTGCAAGCGCCCTTACCGCTTTTCTCTCCCGGACGGGCGCTTGACCACGCCCCCGCTGCCACAGTACTCTTGTCATTTTCTCAACCAACTTCTTGAGGTATCACCCTGGGATGCTTTTTAAACAGTATTGATGGAGTTCCCATCTATATGCTGGGCACTTTGTGGCTGCGTTTCTTAATTATTAGGTCCAAGTCATCCATTTTATAATTTTAAATAAAATTATAGTTTAGTAATTAAATTAAAATGTTAGCACAGTTATATTTTTGTCTACAAAACTAATTTCAAACATTTAAGCAAACACCTTAGATCAAAAGGTTTTTAAGATCATGAGAAACATTTCAGGCAAGTGACCCCAGACATTTGAAAGGTAGTGTGTGTGTGTATATATTAGGGCTGTCAATAGATTAACATTTTTAATCAAATTAATTACATGGTGTCCCGATTAATTAATCATGATTAATCGCATATACAAATATTTGCTGAGAAAGCCCCTCATATAACAATAATTCAATATATAATGATGAAATAATTATACAGTTATCTTTAAATATTAAAACAATATAAATATATTTAAATATAAAATGAAAAAATATTCAGATAATTAAAATGCATTACATTCTTGTGGCAGAAGAGTTAATCATTGATTAGACAATACAAAAAGCGGCTTTAGAATACAATGTATTGTTTACTACCATATTATTGATCATAAGTCAATCATTGGCATACAGTTCACAGCAATACAAGTGAATTGGTCAATCAGTTGGAGATTTATTATGAGGGCTTGTTTAAGGACCGTCAATGTATACCTGTGTCAGACATGCTTGTGTAGCATCTCAGGTGTGTTGTCATAAACAAAATGTTTAGGTCACTGTGTCAAGTTAAATATAGTTTAATACTTGGCTTGTTTGCAGTCACATGATTCTTGTGACGTACGAAATTCAGATGGAGGGCAGGAAGTGAAAAGCACAATGGACGAGATGGAGGAAAGTCCATACTAGTTTAGACGATATTACGAGAGAAAGGAATAAACAGAAAATCACAACATATGTTGTACTTGATCCTTACGTTTTGAAAAGGAGCAATTTTTCAACTGAATACTTGCCTGCCATCGAGGCTGTAGATATAAGCAACTACCTTGTCCTCCAGACTTCCTTCTACTCCAGAACACAAATGAAAGCATACAAAAGTATGGAGGCAACTTTTTTGTCCTGTGGATTAACCTAGCAACAGACATTAAACACTGTGGCGCCTCTGGATGTTAGCGTTGCGGTTGTTTACATGATTAGGTTAACCACTCTCAAAGGTCCGCCGAAACGCCACTAAAGACATGGACCATCGCGAAACAAGACGGAGAAGTTATTGCAGCTCATTGCAATTGCATGGCAGGGTAAGTTATTTACGTTCACCTGTAAAGGCTTTGTAATTCGCTTTGCTATCGTTACATATTTTTGTTCAGTTACAGGGGTACAAACTCAAACAAACAAAGAAAAGAAAAAACAATTTCTTTAACTTTACAAAGTACGGAAACAGCTAACGATACATAAACATAGCCACATAAGTTGTATTAACTTAACTTTGATGAAGTGTTCACTGCACACATGAGCATTATCCGACTCGGCTCCTCTAAACTGCAAATGCAGGTTGTCCAGCGTTTTTCAGTCAATTTCTTGCATTTTCCCCCTTATGAACAACAGCATTTGGTACACGATAAAAAGCTGTGCAAAACATAGGCATTTTGAGTTTGTGATAGTGTTTGTATGCTAATAATCCTATGTAGAAAATCACTTCCTGCCCTCCATCTGCATTTCGCACCACAGCAACGCAGTGACGTCATGTGCAAACAGGCATTGCGATTAATTGCGTAAATTTTTTTAGCGCGTTATTTTTTATAAAATTAATCACACATTAGTAACGCGTTAAATCGACAGCCCTAGTGTGTGTGTGTGTATGTATATATATATATATATATATATGTATGTGTGTATAATATATATATATATTATTATTATTAAAGGCCACTAATTACAGCAGTGCTCAATGAACAAGAAATTTGCAAAGATTTCAAACAAACTTCTTTCACATTGTCATTATGGGGTATTGTTTGTAGAATTTTGAGGAAAATAATGAATTTAATCCATTTTGGAATAAGGCTGTAACATAACAAAATGTGGAAAAGCGAAGCGCTGTGAATACTTTCCAGATGCACTGTATAATATGTATGTGTACACGATAGGGGTGGGCGATTTGACCAATATCTTATATCACGATGAGTAATTTTACGATAATCACGATAACGATATATTTCACAATAAAGTAAACGTTTTCTGGAAAATCAATAAAAATGGGTTTATATGTTAAATAACCCTGTTGTAATGCCTATTTTTTTTAACTCCAGTCAGTGAATTTATTACATTATAAATTAAAACTACTTCCTCTTTATTTGGAACAAGACAAACCATGTCAAAGTAAATAAAAATCGACCAAAATGCTAAATATAACAGTATATCAAATATTATTATTGTAAACTTTGCTCAAGAAACTTAAGATCCTCTCAAAGAAAATAAAACCATCTTGAAGAAAATAAATATAAAATAAAACTAGCGAATGACCGAATTAATGTAGTGTTCATCTATTGGCTTTCATAATATTCTCTTGCATGCTTCATTTTAAGGTGGTAAAACAGATTGCTTGTATTACGAGTGATTATCGTCATGTGAACCACAGATGTCGCACCTGTTTTAAAAACAAGTTCCTCTTCATTTTCTTGACCTGTTTGGGAGTCGTCCCGTTCTGAGGAGATTTCTTTCTCCATTTGGGGTTATCCTGGGTCAAAAATGATTGAGTAGCGCGAGTGACACTATTACATATCTAGGGTCTTTAAAGACCCTATACTCTTATGGAAATTAAGCAGTTGCCAATTTTGCCTTTTTTTATACTATTGAGATGAGAAAGGTTGAGGAATACAAAGAGGTGAGGGCATAACTCCAAAAAAAAGGATGAAGGTGGAATGAGGTCCTGGGTCATTAAAGACTTGATGTGTGCATTTAAGAGTTAATCAGACCATAACTGGCCTCACCGTTGTATGAATATTAAAGGCTTACACTTAAAAGACATAGCTCTTTCAAATAACTTAATCTTAAACACATGATTAGGTGGGTGTGTTTTTCATAACTTTCTCCCATAATCTCTTGAGAGAAGCTCCATCACCCAGACTTTTTCCAAAAGCAGTATTCACCACTCCCAGAGTATCTGCCGCTTTAGGGGGGTGTGTGCTACTCCCAAAAATATTACCAAGCAGGTGGCGCAGCTGTAAATATCTAAGGAATTGAGACCTGGGATTCCCAAAATGTCGAACCATACTTTCAAAGGACCTCAACACTATCACATTCACAGAGTGTATTAACCTCCCTATCAGTCCATTCTGTCCAGCAGAAAGGGGATTTATGAATACATCATTTTGAGTTCAGCCATATGCTCGAGGCTACATTTAAATATTTGTCCGAATTAAACTCTCTGGACACCTTTGTCTATACCGAGTGCAAATGCAAGATAGCGGGGTGTAAATTAACTTCTCCAGTTAGTTTGATAGAAAGGCTTTGCAATTGTGAAATGGGGAGAAACAAGAACTTCCTGTTCAATACAAAACAAGGGATGGGCTCTCTCAGGTGGCAGCGACCAATGAGCCAAATGTCTGAGACCGAATGCATAATAATAAAGCAAAGTCTTGGGTAGGCCTAGCCCACCTATGCCAATCAGCCTATGCAACTTACTGAAATGTAATCTGGGACATTTTCTTTCCAAATGAAGGTCTTCACTATGCTATCAAATTGCGTGAAATAAGAGAGGTTGACATCTATAGGGAGAGATTGTAACAGGTAGATGAATTTTGGAATTAACCTTCCCAAACATAGATAAATGTATTGAAGCCCACCTGTCCACATCGCTCAAACCTTTTTATTAAAGGCTCAAAATGAACTCTAACTAAATCACACACATTTGCTGGGAGTAAAATACCCAAGTACTTGATGCCCTGTTTGGGCCACTGGAAGGCGCCTGGCTGAAAAGCTGTTACCGAGCAGTACGCTGTCAGAGCCAAAGCTTCAGATTTAGACAAACTAACACTGTATCCTGAGAATTTAGAAATGGAATGAATAATTCTGTGGAGGCAAGGCATAGATCTAGTGGGATCGGAAACTAATAA
Organism: Xyrauchen texanus; assembly: GCF_025860055.1. Classification (NCBI taxonomy): domain Eukaryota; kingdom Metazoa; phylum Chordata; class Actinopteri; order Cypriniformes; family Catostomidae; genus Xyrauchen; species Xyrauchen texanus. Next base: position 5,892,826 of record NC_068308.1, on the reverse strand, counting down.
TAAAATATAATCTGAGTAAAGCAAGAGCTTATGCGCCACACCTCCCACCACCACCACCCCTGGAAAAATCATCTTCCTTCCTTATCGTGGCTGCTAATGGTTCCAGGGCAAGACAGAACAATAAGGGGGAAAGAGGCCAACCTTGCCGTCCAGAGTAAAATAATCTGAAATTAATCAATTTGTTTGTAGCGCTGCTACTGGGTGTCTATAAAGTAACTTAATCCAATAAAAGTATTCTCGAACCCATACATTTCCAAAATTTTAAAAAGATAATCCCATTCTACCATATCAAACGCCTTTTCGGTTTCAAGTGAGTCTGATCATTCGCAACTGACCACATGATATTAATGAAATGCGTAATGTTATCAGAAGAGCTACGGCCCCGAATAAACCCCACCTGATCAATATGTATAAGAGATGCCATAACTTAATTGGTTCGCCAAAAATATTTGAAAATATTTTAACGTCTAGCTGGATCAGGGAAATTGGACGGTAACTCTTAAACTCGCTTGGATCTTTGTCCTTATTTAGAATCAGACTCATCCGGGCTTGTGTCATGGTTGGAGGGAGCTTTCCATTCTTTAATGATTCCTTATAAACGTCTAGCTAGAGTGGAGCCAGTTCTGTAGCATAAGATCTAAAAACTTCAGCAGCAAAGCTGTTTGGCCCTGGAACCTTGCCTGTGGGCAAGGCCTTAACCCTCTGGGGTTCTCATTTCACTGAGGGAATGGTAGAAAATTACTCTCTCTGTTTTATATATCTAGCCAGATGTTTTCCTGCTTTGTCCCCCAACTCAAAGTATGACTGTCTTGCCCTGAATACGCTAAACTCTTTCCATGGCAAAGTAGTATTTTATCTGTATTTCAATCAGGTCAATTCTCTGAGGCCATTAGTTGACATTCGGCACTTCAGCTCTGCCTCTGCACTTTTAATATTCCCTTCCAGTTCCATGAAATAAAACAAAAATGTCATAACCAACTAAATTAATCTCGTAACAGGAAGTTTAGCTTTATACACAATCTCTGTCATCGAATAATACATGTATTTTATTTATAATTAAATTATAAACAACATTTCACTGCCCAAAATATCCTAATATTTTATTGCGCATGGTTGAATATTGTGAATGGTGGACAAATACTGTAAAAGAATGTATTTTAAGCAGCTTGTCAATGCTTGGAATATATTCAATCAGTAATAAATGGTTGCAGTTTATCTTTTTAGAGTTGTAGTCTGCTTTAGCAATGATGCTTTTTCCCCCCGACTATTTAAAAAGTTACAATATTAATTCATCAAGCTATTATGGACCAGTTCAAGCTGACAACACTGCATGGACCACAAGAGACTACAGAAGCCTACATATGTAGATACATTATGCCTAAAAAGGCTTAATATCCAATATTAATGCTATTATAATGTATTTTTATTTCGATATGCTGTTTTTAGTTAACTGTTAGACATATGATGTGTGACTTAACTCAATGAAGTTCTTGATTTTAAGTTTTTAACCATGATGAAACCGCAATGTTATTTTGCTGTATGACAGTGCTTGCACCATCTTGGCTGCACAAACGGCATGTGAAATTTTACCAGTTGTCTTGTGAAACTGCCTTGTTTAGTTTCAATTACATTGGATGCATACCCGTCTTTATGTTTTCATCGTGCCATCCACCTCGATAGTTGATGTTATACAGTAGTATCTGTAGTAACATTCAAGCGTATTGCTTGACTGATGAATGTGCCTGATTGTGCGTTTGCTTAAACACAGTGAAACAACTCTGGCTATATCTACGTCAAGACAGATATTTGTTCATTAATTTCTGTTTTGTTATTTGTTTATTTGATTGCATCACAAATGTCAGGGACTTGGCTGGACTCGGAAAAAAATGTGGGTCCCAAAGGTTCAAGTCCGAGTCCGTGACAAATCCAAATCCATTAAAATTGGACTCGTGGCTCAGACTCAAGTCCAAGTCCAAACTCTAAAAGCACTTTTTGTTGAAAGAAATTAGTTGAATTGGTAAACCTAACAGAATTAGACGTGTCAATGTAACTATAATAAATCCCTTTATGTGCTGACTAGTGAATGTTAAGCCCTATTCGGACGGCAATTATTTACATGGGGACGTGAGGTCATTCCAGCATTCCAGCAAATCCAAAATGTCTGTTTTTCTGCCACCTCCTGTGAGAAAAATGTTTTTTGACAAACACCAAGATCGTGTGGTAATTTAATTACTGTTCAAATCCACATCTCAAGTTTTTAATCCAAAAGCCATTTTGGAAAAAAATTTTTACCACTGCTAAGTGCCATACAATTGCGCTGTACATGGGAAAAGCTGTGGAATTAATGTACAGTTGTGAAAGTTGGAGGATTGTGTAACATAATTTTTTTTAATAATTCACAATAATAACATTTGTCACTTCTCCAGCAAATGGGAACTCTAAGTAGAACGGGAAAAAAGGAGAGCCAGATCACGTAAACTTTTGAAATGGTCCATTATTATAGCAGCAATGTAATAAATTTGTAATATATCACATTTTAATGTAGAAACGTTTATTAATGCATGACTACTCGTTTATACGGGTCGAAGTCCCAGAACATTTGCCAGGTTAATGTCTATCTTATTTAAAAGGTTAAATTTCCACATCCACTTTTTAAACACAGACAGATAATTAATTCATTTTGATAGATAAAACATAAGAAAAACACTTACCATCGCTCCTCAGATTTTATTTGAACTATCTTTACTGTCCATGATATGTGGGCTTCTATCTCTCCTTGCGTGTACTTAGGAGAGAGTGTGCAAGCAGTGCCACTGAGGTAATGTGGGTGACGAAACATGCGCACCCCCATTGACAGATTTTTTTTAGCTTTTTTTAAACAGTCTTTTATTAGCTGCGTTAAACAGATTCTTGAATTATTTTAATTGCTCTTCACAAGAAATGTGGCATGCTCCGTATGTGAAAATGTACACTGTAATGTCCACAGCATTTTGAAGCATGGTTCCCTATTTGTTGTTAAAATTTCAAACATTTTAAACGCAAATACATAGGACACAGCATGTGGATTTAATATTTTTCCATATAACAAGCGCAACTGCAATCATGTGATTGACAAAATGTCTTGCTGGTCCCTCGTGATTTAATTGTCATCCGAACGCATGAGTTTTATCACAGAGGAGACATCACAAAATTTACAGACATCACACTGAGAAACACTGCGATTTATGTAATCATCTCGCATTTAAATTATATTTAAACAGTAGGCTACTGTACTTGCACCTAATTAGGTGGCTGTTTCACATTTTCACATATCCTTCTACTGCAGGGGTGCCCACACTTTTTTGTGTGATGATCTACTTTTAAATGACCAACTCAGTAAGGTCTACCAACTAAAAAAAACACAGTTAATTTAAAATAAGAAAATGCTTGTTGGGACTACTGCATGTATCCTTACATGGAATTCATCTTCTAATTAATAAAAAAATATATATTAATGTTCAATGTTGATATCATTCAGTTTTAAAACTAAACCCAAAACACCTACAGCACAATAGATTACAATAGCCAGGGCATTTACCTTATTCTGATGACTTGCACTGAATGGAATCAGACAGTTTTGCCTAATCCGGGCAGTAGCATCGCAATTTCACGCTCTGTTCCCAGAAGTCCTTGGAAGGCACGTATGCGCAAACCTATTTGTCATGGCAACTGAATAAACAAAACCTTGTCTGGTCAATATTTACTCGTCAAGCGCAAGTCAGACAGAAACTAAAAGAAGGAACGACATTATATTTATTTTTATTAAAATTTAACGAAAGTACATAAAAATGTTCTACCAGCATTGCCTTTGCGATCGACTGGTAGATCGCGATCGACGTAAAGGGCACCCCTGTTCTACAGTAAGGAATTGTTTCCGATGCAATGTTGATGTCATGTTTACATTAGAAAGATCAAAAATCTAACTTTGTATAAATGAAGCTTTGATTGAAGAATAATCTTTGTCTTTTTGAGTTTCGTAACTTGCATTGTATTACTGTTTTTGTTTGATTAGTCGATTTTCGTTCTGAAACATTAATGATTGTCAATTAAGACAATTACAATTTGCAACCCTTTCCTGAAGAATTGGTGGCACATTACGAAACATTTTTTATTCCAGTACACTTGGTTCCTCAATGCACCTTTCTGCTGGAGCAACAGCCTTCTATTACAGAAGAGGCAGAGTTGAAGAAAGTCAAAACACGACTTTTGAGTTTGCTGGGAGTAAGGTTTTTTTGCGACCCATTCTACAAGGAAAACCAAGCCACAACGATCTTCCATCTTCAACGCTAGTTCCTAGTTGTTCTTCTTTAGGTGTTTGATGTTGGTTTGAAAAGTAACTTTTGGTGTGTTGGCGCCACCAACAAGCTGGATTTTGTAGCTGCATCGGCTCGGGACACGTGACTAAATAAATTCTCATTGGTCAGTCATTTTTTTTTTTTTTTTTTTTGTAGTCCAAAAATAAAATAAGGACTGCTCCTCGCAAATAAAAAACCTTTGGATTGTAGACGGGTGTGACTTGTTGTGAATAGCTCCATAGGAATCCATTGTTTTAGTTCAAAAGCTTGTTCATAACAAACTTTCGCACCGAAAACATAGAACGTAAAATATTCAATTAAGCATTGTGTCATAATATATGTCTTTTACTAGCAGAATTTTTTGCCAAAATTGTAATTTTGGTATTGACTAAGAATTTTTGTGAGTTAGTAACTGCTTTTTATCTCATATGTAATGTTTAAAGCATCTGGGGAGGATTTTGACATGTATTCTAAAGAAATAGTTCACACAGAAATGAAAATTATTTCACCATTTTACTTACCCTTATTTCATTCCAAGCCCATATAACATTCATTCTTCCATGGAACAAAATAGATGTTCATACGCAGAATGTTCACAATGCTATATTTAATACTATGGAACTTTATATTAATTTGTACTATCAAGCTCCAAAAAGAAAAAAACAACAACATGAAACTACATTTAAAGTCTTCTGAAGTGGCTTTGTGTGAGGAGCAGATTGAAATTGAACTGAAAATCCAACCTAAACCTCTTTTGTCCACTATCTCTTGTAGAAATCGTGGACCAGCCTGGAGTAGACATTTTTGGGCAAGTGTATAACCAGTGGAAAAACAAAGAGTGTGTGTGTCCTAACTGCAGTCGGAGCATTGCTGCATCTCGCTTTGCTCCTCACCTGGAGAAATGTCTTGGTATGGGCCGCAACAGCAGTCGCATTGCCAACCGCAGGTATTATGACTAAATATTAACTTCACTAGCGGCACCAAACGTGCATGTAAAAATAATGATCGTTTACAAACATGTTTCCTGAACACTTTCCCTGATGCCATAGGCAGCCAAACAGATAATCCTTATCAACTCATGTCATTGATTGAGCCAGTGTTGCTATGTTGGGCTGGTTGAGATCCTATATAATCCAATCAGATCAACGTTTTATAGCACAGCAGAGTTTTGAAACTTTTTGGAGGATGTGGCAGGGTGGAGGGCTGGGTTGGGTCGTGATTCTGCACACCCGACCCCTAATCAGGCTAATTTAGCCTCAGATAGGGATAAAGGCCAACTGGAAGCTGCAGTGCAACAGAGAGATTTACGGACAGCTGTCAGACGTGTGTGTGTGTGTGCGTGTGTGTGCGTGTGTGTGCGTGTGTGTGCGCGTGTGTGCGTGTGTGTGCGCGTGTGTGCGTGCGTGCGCGTGCGTGCGTGCGTGCGTGCGTGCGTGAACATCTTTTTGATTTTATATTAAACTATTATTTATATTGTCAAGCCGGTTCTCGCCTCCTTTCCCTGTAACCCCTTTATCCCTCTCTGAGGCTTGATTAGGGGCCGGGTGTGTGAAATCAGGACCCTGCCACAGAGTAATTTAAGTTGGGACTGGAAAAAGTATTTTAACATTGAAGAAATACACATTTTACCTTTTTAAATAGAACATTTAATATAGATGTTACTTGAATGTGAGGCATATTCAGATTATGGATGCAAATTTTAGAATATTCTATTCAACTAATAACTGCCAGTATTAACTGTTTACTGATAAGCCATAAATCAAGCAAGTGACCAAATAGGCATGACAAAGGCTAAACTTGGTTTGTCAACAGGATTTAAATGGCTGTAACGAAACCGGCTTAAATAACAGAGTAATTACATTGTAATTACATTAATTGTATATTCCCTTTTTTTTCATAACAAACACATTTAGAATGTATCTATAAATCTAGTCTGGTCTTTTACCAGTTTAACAATGGAAGAATAAAATCAGTCTTGGCCTACCGACAATTTGTTCTGGTGGGCAATCCTAATCTTTTTACATGGGCAGAGGTCAGTATGGTACGCAGCTGGTTGACAGTAATAAGACCGGCAGCTGAAAATACCTTCTTCGAAGGCACTGGTTCCACTGCACATCTCCCTTGTAACATGGATGACATATGTGATTAGATGCCGAGGCTTGCTGATGTTTATTTATATATATATATATATATATATATATTAGTATATGGTGCTACTTTGTGCTTGTGCTACTAATAAACTATAAAGACATATTGCATAATGTGAATCAGAAAATGTTGTCTTCACGGATTAAATGGACGCACACATCCCACTTTTTATCTGTATGCTTCATATTTCCCAATTGAGAGGAAGACAGTGGTTTACGTGTGATAAACACATCAAATTACCTCTTTTTACAATTACTTCACATATACAGTTAGTACAGTACACAGTGAAACGAGACTATGTTCCTCCAGGACCATGGTGCTACATAAAACAACATAGGACAAACACCGAACCACATGAGACTACACAGACTAAATAACATACCTATATAAAGTGCACGTGCAAATGTGTGCAAAAAAGTACGGGACAGTACAATAAATTACTAAAAATAAACAGGACAGTATGCACAGTGAGAGACAGTGCAGCGCCGGCCAGTACACAGTAGTGTAAAAAGATGACAGATTCTAAAAATGCCAAATGTAAACATAACATACTATGTGATAGTGTTCTATGCACATAGCAGTTATTGAGGTAGCAGCCAGGTATAAAGTGACAATAATTAAAGTGCAACTCAGGACACGTGTGTGTGTGTGTGTGTGTGTGTGTGTGTGTGTGTGTGTGTGTGTGTGTGTGTGTGTGTGTGTGTGTGTGTGTGTGTCAGTGTGTCAGTCCAGTCAGTATTGAGGAGTCTGATGGCTTGGGGGAAGAAGCTGTTACACAGTCTGGCCGTGAGGGCCCGAATGCTTCGGTACCTCTTGCCAGATGGCAGGAGGGTGAAGAGTTTGTGTGAGGGTTCATCCACAATGCTGATTGCTTTGCGGATGCAGTGTTTTTTGTAAATGTCTATGATGGAGGGAAGAGATACCCCGATGATCTTCTCAGCTATCCTCAATATCCTCTGCAGTACTTTTCGGTCCAAAACCAATCAGTGATGCAGCTGCACAGGATGCTCTCAATAGTCCCTCTATAGAATGTAGTGAGGATGGGGGGTGGGAGATGTGCTTTCCTCAGACTTCGAAGAAAGTAGAGACACTGCTGGGCTTTCTTGGTAATAGAGCTGGTGTTGATGGACCAGGTGAGGTTCTCCGCCAGGTGAACATAGGAATTTGGTGCTCTTGACGATCTCCACAGAGGAGCAGTCGATGTTCAGTGGAGAGTGGTCACTATGTGCTCTCCTAATGTCAACAACCATCTCTTTTGTTTTGTCCACATTCAGAGACAGGTTGTTGGCTCTACAACAGTCCGTTAGCCGCTGCACCTCCTCTCTGTATGCTGACTCGTCGTTCTTGCTGATGAGACCCACCACGGTCGTGTCATTGGCGAACTTAATGATGTGGTTCGAGCTGTGCATTGCTGCACAGTCGTGAGTCAGCAGAGTGAACAGCAGTGGACTGAGCACACAGCCCTGGGGGGCCCCAGTGCTCAGTGTTTTGGTGGTGGTGGAGATGCTGTTCCCGATCCGGACTGAGTGAGGTCTCCCAGTCAGGAAGTCCAGGATCGAGTTGCAGAGTAGTTGCAGTTTCTTCTAAAACAACTATAGTAATTTTAATTGCTAATATTAGTCTAGCAAATTGTTAATACTGGTTGATTGGTTTACCATCTACACCCCTAATTCAGATATAAATTGCAGTACGATTAATAATGTTTATTTGCTTCCGATTATTCAGAATTGCCAGCGGCAACAACACAAACAAATCAGAGAGTGATCAAGAGGAAATTGATGATGTCAACGACAATGACTGGTCTTATGGGGCAGAAAAGAAAGGTGAGACTTAACAGTATTACGTATTGACCTTTCATTGCAATATCTTATCTTCGTAGAGCAGTGTTTACATTTTAAGATTGAATGTAATGTCTTTTAACATTTGTTAACATTTTGCTTTCCAGCCAAGAAGAAAAAGTCAGATAAGGTATTTTTACATTCTTTGAAACTACCTGAACCTTTGGAAAGTTTGATTTTCTGTTACCGATGTTATGTCATGCTCTTAGATGACTTCTCAGCATTTGTAGCTGCAGAATCTGGGGCAATCTAGCTGTAGAGTTGGCTTGTAATAATTCATGCCAACAATTATTTTTTGGCTACAAGCAGTTCATCACAAGACAAGCTTGCTCACTAATCAGTGCTGGACTGTGGCATACAATTTCCTATTCCCTTCCTTTATTGTGTCTTTTAATTTGTTTTATATGCATATACTAGCTGCTGACCAAGCCACACCACTTCAGACAAAATGTTTGACGTCTCTTTCTCTTTGTACAGAATCCAAATTCACCAAGAAGATCCAAATTAATGAAACACAAAAATTGTAAGTATGTGCTCTACCATCCAAGGCAAACAGGTCTTGTTGTGAATTCTTTTAGTGAACAACACTTGTTTTGTAACAGGGTTTTAAGTCTTGAAGTTAGGGATGTGCAAAAATAAACCAGTGAAACCCTGTATTATTAGGGTCCACCAGACCCTGAGTGATTTGTTTCTTATGGGTCATTCGGAGGATGCACTCTTTTGTTCAGAATAAGCTGGACGTGTGGGTGTTTAGAGGCTTTTTAAAATGAGGAATGTTACAGGTTCAATACAATTTAAGCTTAATCAAAAGCATTTGGTAATGTTGATTACCACGAAAAGTGATTTATCTCATCTCTCATATATTTTAAAGAATGGTAACAGTAAGACACTTACAATGGTGAAAGGGGGCAGTTCATAAATGCTGAAATACAAACCATTTCGAAAAGCCACAAGATGTAAACATAAAAGTGTTAACTAGGGATGGGCTGTAGTACTAGGAAGTGACCGCAATGATTTTCCATGAAAATAATGATCATGTGTGATGTGACTTCACTAAATTCAAAATTCAATGATAACTGTACACAAACGTGTCAAAGTGGGGCCTTATTTTAATTTTGAGATTACAGTATGTCATGATTTTCGGCTGTGTCTGAATCATTACAGCAACAAGTTCCATTACAGTGCAATGTGACTATGTCCGGGACAGTGCTCAACACTAGAAAAACGCACAGTTCTCTAGAGAAGCATGTTCTTCTTTTCAAACACCTAGACAGAGCACAGCTGAATGGAACAGAAAGCAGGGTCTTCAAAACAATTTTCAACTTAAAACAGTATATTAAAAGCATGAAGGTAATTTTGTTCAAAACAGTGGTGCATGCTTATTAAGATAATAAGCATCATGATAATAAGATAATGACCCTTAGCCAAGTCCCGCTAAGTGTTTCTGACCAATCCAATCATAGCAACTGTTGCTGTGCATTTCTCTGACGAGTGTTTGCTTTTTTCCCACAGAGATTCTATGGGAGTAATGCGTGTGAGTAGTTTTTAGAAGTTTAAGTGATGTAAAAACAAATGTTTGCTGGGTCACATGTAATCATGACACGAGGTATGTAGGTGTGTTTTTTTTTTTTTTTAATCTTTAAATTAATCTCGAGAAGCACATGCTATGGATTAAACTGTGTCAGCCCTATTTCCCAATTGAGCATCTATAACATCAGAAGGACACCTATATTTGCTTCAAGATAAAATAAAGTTCATAATTTAAAGTTAATGAATTTACTTATTAATTCGGGTCTTAGTAAAGGCAATAGTAAATAGAGTTCACAGCATCATAGTGAGTGTGTTCTGCAAAGCTGTCAGAGCGAGCAGCGGAAACTAAGGGGGAGCTTAGTGAATGGTCAATTATGGCAACCTGAAGGAAGAGCAGAGATGCGCTTAAAATATATGCGAGACAATGACTGGACAACAATGAGATACAATGCCGTAGGCAAAGACGTCTGTCTGACATATACTGCAACCATGTATGATTTAAGCTACGAATGTGCATGAGCAGTCGACTAATCGAGTAATCATTCTGCACCAGCTAATTTAATATTAAAAACGCTACTTGAATATCGCAAACAAATTTTCATTTCAGCATTTACCTGTCATGAGCAGCGTTGAATTACGCGGTTCCCTGTGAATCTCTCACCACATCTCACAGTTACAATGGAGTTCATTGGGGGGGGTGGAGGAGTAGTCCGTTTTATTCATATGAAATTCCGCACCTGCATTCCAATCTACATCTTGATGTAATCCTTCCTCGTGATCATACAGTGTGTTTTCATGAGCTAAATGGGTGGCTTAACAAAAAGTTAAAATGTGGGGAGACAGGGAGTCATGTGACGCGATGGGAGGATTGGATGTGTGAACGGCGAGCTCTGTGCACTTTGCTAATTTTAACATATTTAATTACATAAACCAGTGAGATTCTATACACTCTGTTCCATAACTGTTCTAGGAGGACAATATGTCAAAGAATTCAGAATCCTCGGGTTCTGGAGTCATTAAAAGACTATTATATGTTTAAGCTGACACCCCTGAGCAGCTTATCAAGAATAGACTCCTTTTCAGCCTGGGAGTCTATTTAGTTGAAGAGGTGCTGGAAATGCATTGAGAGTTGCTGAACGTGTCGGCAATGCTGACGAAGGTTGTTTCTGACTTTGAGGATCTTGCTGTGATACGTTGATCAATCACTGCCATGGAAGCAAAGCTCTCTGAGGTGTTCACAAGAGTGGGGGATGTCGAGAAATGGATTGATTATCTGGAGGCATCGGAGAGGGCTCTTCTTATCTGCTAGCGACCAAGGTGGATTTGGAGCATGTCTAGGAGAAGATGGAGGACATGGAGAACCATAGCCGGTGGAATAATGTCTGAATCGTCAAAATTCCTGAGGCCGAAGATGGTCAGAATATGGTGAAATTCCTGGATGGGCTGCTTCCGAATCTGCTCGACATAGCAGGCCATAAACTGGAAATCGAGCGAGCTCACAGGGTTCCTTCTCAGCAATCGGCGGAGGGAGACAGGCACCGATCAATTGGCCAAATTTCTGAGATCATCTGATAAAGATCTCGCGAGAAGTAAAGGAAGGCTGTCTAGGAAAATCCACAGCATTTTCTTGTTCCCAGACTTTGCAAATTCATCAAGAGAGAAACATGATCGATACAAGGAATGTAAGAAACGTTTACATCAATGGAATGTCACTTTTGCACTGATATTCCCTGTCAAATTGAGCTGCTAAGGATGGCCGTAAAACATTCACATGCCCACAGTAAGCGATGTCCTTCATAAAGTCAATGGAGTGAGTAAGTCATCTTGTGGAACTTGCGTTGCAGCTGAGTGGACCAGCTCACTGAACATTCATTTGACTGTTTGAGGAAACGGAGCGCTTTCTTGTCCTGGTGCTGCCTAGCGGCTGTAGTTTATTTTGTAGAGTAGTACACCTTCAGGACAGTTTTATGGATGAATCTGCACGATCTTTGTACTTATTCTGTTTTATAGATGATTTATTGCCATGTAATTCTGTCTCACAAAATTGGTATAGAAAGACCAGATTTGAGTAATCCAATGGCTTGTTGCAGGGGTTCTCGTAGGCATACATGGACAGAGCTTAGAGGACGCCAGTTGGCGCTGTCATGTGCGGGGTTAGTGCGCACATTTTTTATTTTATTTTTTTTTTAGGGGATGTTCAGGGTTGGTTTGTTGCACTAATGTTGGAATGTGGTCTTTATAATCTTGTTTTTGACACAGTCTATTTTTTTCTTATATCAATATGTGAAATGTTAATATGAGTGGATTATCTCTTTTTGTGGAATGTTATATCTCTTAAGAGTAAGAAATATGATATAGTGTTTCTTTAAGAAATGCATCTTTACTCACAGGAAGCTGAAAAATTTGGGAAGATATGGGGTGGACATGTTGTGCTGGCTCAAGTAAGAGCAGGAGAGTCATTACACCATGTAAACAATTCAAATGTCTCAAACAGATTAAAGACAAATTAGGAAGAGTCATTACTATTTTAGCTGAAATTCAGGGGCAAAGTTTTATCTTAGTTAATATTTATGAACGTTGATTATCAGGGATCTTTTATAGATATTGAAGGGATGTTGCAAGTCGCTGGTCATGAGGCATCAGTGTATTACCCGCTGCTAATTCACAGTCTGGGGGACAGGACTTCAATTTCTCTCAAGAGATTATGGGACAAAGATTTAAACTTGGTATTGAAGAAGGAAGTATGGGCTAGGATTCTAAAAAGCATCAAGTGTACATCTAGAGATGCAAGGGTGCGCCTTATGCAATTTCAGATTTTACATAGATTCTATTGGACCCCATTTAGATTGTATAGGCTTGCTCTTAAAGACACACTCACCTTCTGGCAATGCCAATCAGAGTATGGAGACATAAACCATGTATTTTGGGGGTGTGTTAAGATCCAATAATTCATTTTGCAGGTTCAAAGTTTTATGTGTGACGTATTGGGCACTCAAATTTCATTTTGTATTTCATTTTGTCATAGTTGCGCTGCCTCTACTGCTGTGACATTATCTTAAACCCAACACAAACTGACCAAAACGATAACACGACTGTTAGCTGCTAGCTCATTTTGCTGCATAAAGCAGTTGTTGCATGGTGATTTTACACAAGTGTAACACTTAAATTGGCATGGTTGTTTTAGAAGCAAGCTTCCAGTAGTTGGTCAACTAAATAAAGTGATGTGTTCAGTCAGGGTATAGACTAAAACATACCATCCTCCATTGTGAATCAACGCCAGTCCAGGGCACTCTCTCTCCCATTGTTGTCGGTTTATATAGCGTCCATTTGGTCGAACTACTTCCACTTTTCCTTGATGGTTCTGTAGTCACTTGTAAGTTTTTTTTTTTTTTACTTTTCCCTACACTGTTGGTAAGTCCAGTCCTAGCCATGTGCGGCCAACAGACACTTCCTGAGAGACTTTTTCATTTCGACTCATCGCTAACGAGTGGACAATCTGCACCTCGTTAATTGACCATGGCGTGGTTTTGCACACAGCCATTTCATTTTTCACAGTTTGAGAGTAGCATGAACAAATTATACTGTTATCACTATTTATAACTTTAAAACTAGCGGGTTGATGTCACGTGTCAGAAATCCAGTGACGCTGGTAGTGATTATTCTCCCTGACCAATCAGTGATCTGCAGGATTTTGATGTCACATTTAGTATCGGCTCGGCTCGCTTGGAACCTTGGTACTAAAAAAAGTGTCCGATACCAGGTACTATCCACAGTGAAATTGAGCACAGCAGAAGACCCCACCGGGTACCACTCATCTCCACTACAAATAGGAAAAAGAGGCTACAATTTGCAAGAGCTCACCAAAAACTGGACAGTTGAAGACTGGAAAAATGTTGCCTGGTCTGATGAGTCTCGATTTCTGTTAGGACATTCAGATGGTAGAGTCAGAATTTGGCATAAACAGAATGAGAACATGGATCCATCATGCCTTGTTACCACTGTGCAGGCTGGTGGTGTAATGGTGTGGGGGATGTTTTCTTGGCACACTTTAGGACCCTTAGTGCCAATTGGGCATCGTTTAAATGCCACGGCCTACCTGAGCATTGTTTCTGACCATGTCCATCCCCTTATGGCCACCATGTACCCATCCTCTGATGGCTACTTCCAGCAGGATAATGCACCATGTCACAAAGCTCGAATCATTTCAAATTGGTTTCTTGAACATGACAATGAGTTCACTGTACTAAAATGGCCCCCACAGTCACCAGATCTCAACCCAATAGAGCATCTTTGGGATGTGGTGGAACGGGAGCTTCGTGCCCTGGATGTGCATCCCACAAATCTCCATCAACTGCAAGATGCTATCCTATCAATATGGGCCAACATTTCTAAAGAATGCTTTCAGCACCTAGATTTAAGGCAGTTCTGAAGGCGAAAGGGGGTCAAACACAGTATTAGTATGGTGTTCCTAATAATCCTTTAGGTGAGTGTGTGTATATATATATACACACACACATTATACAGTCAGGTCCATAAATATTGGGACATGGACACAATTCTAATCTTTTTGGCTCTGTACACCACCACAATGGATTTGAAATGAAATGAACAAGATGTGCTTTAACTGCAGACTTTCAGCTTTAATTTGAGGGTATTTACATCCAAATCAGGTGAACGGTGTAGGAATTACAACAGTTTGTATATGTGCCTCCCACTTTTTAAGGGACCAAAAGTAATGGGACAATTGGCTGCTCAGCTGTTCCATGGCCAGGTGTGTGTTATTCCCTCATTATCCCATTTACAAGGAGCAGATAAAAGGTCCAGAGTTCATTTCAAGTGTGCTATTTGCATTTGGAATCTGTTGCTGTCAACTCTCAATATGAGATCCAAAGAGCTGTCACTATCAGTGAAGCAAGCCATCATTAGGCTGAAAAATCAAAACAAACCCATCAGAGAGATAGCAAAAACATTAGGTGTGGCCAAATCAACTGTTTGGAACATTCTTTAAAAGAAAGAATGCACCGGTGAGCTCAGCAACACCGAAAGACCCGGAAGACCACAGAAAACAACTGTGGTGGATGACCGAAGAATTCTTTCCCTGGTGAAGAAAACACCCTTCACAACAGTTGGCCAGATCAAGAACACTCTCCAGGAGGTAGGTGTATGTGTGTCAAAGTCAACATTCAAGAGAAGACTTGACCAGAGTGAATACAGGGGGTTCACCACAAGATGTAAACCATTGGTGAGCCTCAAAAACAGGAAGGCCAGATTAGAATTTGCTAAACAACATCTAAAAAAGCCTTCACAGTTCTGGAAGAACATCCTATGGACAGATGAGACAAAGATCAACTTGTACCAGAGTGATGGGAAGAGAAGAGTATGGAGAAGGAAAGGAACTGCTCATGATCCAAAGCATACCACCTCATCAGTGAAGCATGGTGGTGGTAGTGTCATGGCGTGGGCAAGTATGGCTGCCAATGGAACTGGTTCTCTTGTATTTATTGATGATGTGACTGCTGACAAAAGCAGCAGGATGAATTCTGAAGTGTTTCGGGCAATATTAGCTGCTCATATTCAGCCAAATGCTTCAGAGCTCATTGGACGGTGCTTCACAGTACAGAGGGACAATGACCGCAAAAGCAACCAAAGAGTTTTTTTAATGGAATGTTATGCAATGGCCAAGTCAATCACCTGACCTGAATCCGATTGAGCATGCATTTCACTTGCTGAAGACAAAACTGAAGGGAAAATGCCCCAAGAACAAGCAGGAACTGAAGACAGTTACAGTAGAGGCCTGGCAGAGCATCACCAGGGATGAAACCCAGCGTCTGGTGATGTCTGTGTGTTCCAGACTTCAGGCTGTAATTGACTGCAAAGGATTTGCAACCAAGTATTAAAAAGTGAAAGTTTTGATTTATGATTGTTAATCTGTCCCATTACTTTTGGTCCCTTAAAAAGTGGGAGGCACATATACAAACGGTTGTAATTCCTACACCGTTCACCTGATTTGGATGTAAATACCCTCAAATTAAAGCTGAAAGACTGCAGTTAAAGCACATCTTGTTCATTTCATTTCAAATTCATTGTGGTGGTGTATAGAGCCAAAAAGATTAGAATTGTGTCGATGTCCCAATATTAATGGACCTGACTGTATACAAACACACACACACACACACACACACACACACACA